>NW_025812759.1:0-2243 GCF_022045245.1 Lucilia cuprina
ACTAGAACTGAACTAGAACTGAACTAGAACTGAACTAGAACTGAACTAGAACTGAACTAGAACTGAACTAGAACTGAACTAGAACTGAACAAGAACTGAACTAGAAGTACTGAACTCGAACTGAACTAGAACTGAACTAGAACTGAACTAGAACTGAACCGCATTTATAAGTTACTCACATAATGTGAAACAAACATTTAATTCCAAGATTAATTTTTCAGTCCCTCGTGAGCTTTTCCCCTAAAATTAATAAAACCATAAATTTAAATATTTTCTTCAAACCCTCAATAGTCTATATTGTTATGAATTCTCGTAATTCTTTGGTTGACAATCAGTTTCACTATTATTACAAAAAAAAAAAAGAAAAAATAATTTTAGCCGCCTTTTTCATCGATGAAACAACACAAACATCATTATCATTGTTAATCTCTGGGGTAAGTAGAACACACTAATGCACACCCCAATACATAATAGTCTTCCTAAGAGTATAAACAGGATAAACATTTATCAAAATCTTCTAATACCAGGCGCTTAGCAGAAAAATCCTTAGACAAAAAAATTGCAAATTTCTTGTGTTTTTTTCTCTGCTTTTTCCGGACTTTTGTTAGATAATTTTTGGTTGCATAAGGGAATATTAGATAAGATTTGGGGGATTTTGACAAAAAAAATTTCATTTATAAGAAAAGGAATTATATGAAACATAAAAGGACAGACTGAAAATTCTGGGTTTCATTGTTAAGAATCTATCACAGCAATTGCTACTATTTTCTATACAATTTCTTATAATTTTCCTTTAGATAATTTTAAGAATTGTAAAGTTGGTTTCAAAACTAATAAGATATGTTTGATTGTTTCCTGGTAATTCTCTTTTATATTTGAATATTAAAATTTTATTTTATTTAAGTTTCTTTTTAATAACAATATTTTAAACTTAATCTCAACATTTATTGGCAATTTCTTTTTGACAATTTTAATAAAATTTTAAAAATCTCTTCTCTCTACATTTTGTTAAATATTAAACACAAATTACTTTCAACATTTAACAAATAAGAAAATAATAAAAAGCAACAAAAAAAAAACAAAAACTACAAACAAATAAAATGTGAATTTTTCTAATCAAAAGAGAAAGATAGAAACTTAACTAAAAATTGTAAGTTTGTGTTTATCTATAATAAAAATTTAGCTTAAGCAAAATGTGTCTGTATGTGTGTGTGTGTTTAAGTTTTAATATTATCCTAGATATTAGACAAACACGCCTAAAAGCATGCTATGTTATTTTTATATATGCACCATAAAGGAAAACACAAAATCTACTCTATCACAAACATACACACACACATACAAACATTTACTTAAACAAAGATTTTTAAATCTCCTCAGGGAATTACTACGTATTATTTTTATTCCTATGCACTCTGACTCATTCATTCTCTGACATTTTCACTCTCTCTCTCTCTTTCTCTTTCTCCCCTTACACCCACAAATATATGTATGTACTTAGCAAAATGACAAACATTTCAGCTCTCTCTATCTCTCTTCGTCCTCCATTTATCCTTCCTGTTATATAAATATTTATAAACAAAGACAATTTTTTTAAAGGACACAAAAATACAGATAAAAAGAAACTGTTTGTACATATGTATGTATATAGAAAAATAAAATATAACAAAAATTTCAAATGTAACTGAACAAATCTGAGAAATAGAGAAAAAATAAGGTTTATGTGGTTTTAGTGACTTGATAACTAAAAAAAGAATTTAACTTTTGTTGTTAACATTTAATGAAAGAAAAAAATTGACAACATAACCAAGACTTTGTCCATAAAAGTATGCTTCACTAATTTGCTATTTTAATAAGGATTTTAATACAAAACAATTTCGAAATATTATTTTAAAGAAATTTAAACAAATCTGTCAAGACAACATTCTCTTCATTACAGCAATTTTTTCTTTAAAAACCTTCTCTAGAGTGAACATGCTCTAGAGTACAGAGAGCAATTGCTGTAAACTAGAGTAGCTTCTTCTTAAAAACTTGCTCTTTACCAGAGCGCCTTTTTCTAGAACTACAACTGAACTATAGCAGCATTAGAAGCAACTAGAACTGAACCAGAACTGAACAAGAACTGAACTAGAACTGAACTAGAGCTGAACTAGAACTAAACTAGAACTAAACTAGAACTGAACTAGAACTGAACTAGAACTGAACTAGAACTGAACTAGAACTGAACTAGAACTGAACTAGAA
>NW_025812760.1:0-1828 GCF_022045245.1 Lucilia cuprina
GTTCTAGTTCAGTTCTAGTTCAGTTCTAGTTCAGTTCTAGTTCAGTTCTAGTTCAGTTCTAGTTCAGTTCTAGTACAGTTCTGGTTCAGTTCTAGTTCAGTTCTAGTTTAGTTCTAGTTCAGTTCTAGTTCAGTTCTAGTTCAGTTCTAGTTCAGTTCTAGTTCAGTTCTATGTTCTATTACTAGTCATTATTTGGCCCTATACAAGAACCTTTCAGAAAAGCAATTCTTAGTCAATAAATATCATAAATATATAAGTAATGGACTTAAAAACCGATATCGGTAGTAATCAGCAACTTTATATAACAAAATTTTTAAGATACCAATAACTTGTGTAGGATATCTCATGGTCGCCAATGACCAACTTTATTTTCTTACTAGTTTTTTAATGTGATTCTTCATTAAAACAATGCTCTAAATATAAACAAAATTAAAAAACCTAATATGGTTTCCATTTTTGGCAAAATTTTAATAACAAACACAAATAAAACATATTCCTTTTGTTATTTTGAAGAAAATAAATAACGTATTGTTTTTAATTTTTTATTTAAATTCCATAAACATTGTATAAATTAAATAGAAATATAAAACACCAAATGTCTAAAAGTATGTAAGTTTAAACAACAGGAACAGTGGAAACAATGAAAAAAGAAAGAAAAGGAAAGAAACAAGAAAAAGTCAACAACAGATTAAATTGTTTAGTAAATTTTATGCAAATTAAAATAAACTTACAAATACAGATAATTATAAACATTTGTATGTATGTTTGTACATATATGTGTGTATCACCATATTCATACACAATATGTTTATATATACATATATTTTTTTCTTATTATTTATCTAAATTTTTATTATTCTTATAAATCTTTTTGTAACGTTCATAAACAAGCATGTATATTGTATATGTACCATGTACATACATATACATTTTATAAGCGCAATTTTCGATTCTTAAGTATATTTTTACCATCATCTAAATAGTCATCATCAACAGCCTCATCATTGCCCTTACCAACGACATTTCTATCGCCATTTTCATCATTGCTAAGCAATACTCTTACACTAAGATTTTTTGTTAGTATTATCTCCACCCCCTTCTGCGTTCACATGGATATACTTGTTTGTTCTGAAATTCTAAAACTCATCCTTTTTTTCTATTCCATATTTACTTAATTCATTTCAAAAGAAAATTTAAATATTTGTATTGAAAAAAGTTATACAATCCAAAATCTCTTGCACAGAGAAATGAATTAAAGGAGAATTGTTACTGGCAAGAACAGTTTCAGAGGAAATGTACACTAAAAATTTTGATTTATGCCAAAAACTTTATCATGTCGTAGACACTGGAATACTTAGACACATGTTTTTCTTTTTTCACTTGTTGTTTTTTATTCTTTAGAGTATTTAAGCTTCCAGTCATAGTTTTTGTCATTGTTATAGTTAGTCCTAGTTATTTTATGACTTAAAATGTTGTCTTGTAGTTGTTCTGTCTCTGCGTTGTCACTTGCAGTAAAAAGATTTATGAGCTGTAACTTTGCACATAATAAAATAGCTTTAGTAAACTATTTTCTTTAGGAATCATTGAGGGCGAAACTTTGGTATTTAGTGTGAGTTAGCCGGATTAGTATATATTTAAATTACTAAATTTAATCTTAAAAAAAAAATTAACAAAAACTAAAATATATTTTATCTTGAAAATTTAAAAAATAGACAGCTATACTGAACTTGAACTGAACTTGAACTGAACTTGAACTGAACTTGAACTGAACTTGAACTGAACTTGAACTGAACTTGAACTGAACTTGAACTGAACTTGAACTGAACTT
>NW_025812761.1:0-1133 GCF_022045245.1 Lucilia cuprina
TTTTCAAATGTTCTTTTCTGAATTTTAAAAGTGAAATCTGAATTTCAATTGATATTTTCTGAATTGAAATGAAAAGTTTTTATTTTCAATTGAAAAAGGTGTAGACTAAAGACTAGACTATACGATATAGATAGACTATAAACTAGAATATAGGCTAGACTAGACTACAGACCAGACTGTAGACTAGACTATATACTAAACTATAGACTATACTGTAGACTGGACTATACACTAGACTAAAGACTAGAATATAGTATAGACTATAGAAGGTTATACACTTGACTATAGAATAGACTATAGAAAACTATATACTTGACTATAGAATAGACTATAGAAGACTATAGACTAGAATATAGACTAGAATATAGACTAGACTATAGATAAGACTATAGACTAGGCCATAGACTAGACTATAAACTAGACTATCGGCTAGACTATAAACTAGACTATAGGCTAGACTATAGACTAGACTATAGGATAGACTACACTATAGACTAGACCATGGACTAGACTATAAACTAGACTATAAACTATACTAGATTATAGACCAGTCTATTGGCTAGACTATAGACTAGACTATAGACTAGACTGTTGACTGGACTATACATTATAGACTAGAATATAGAATAGACTATAGAAGACTATATACTTGACTATAGAATAGACTATAGAAGACTATATACCAGACTATAGACTAGACTATAGACTAGACTTTAAACTAGATTATAGATTAGACCATAGACTAGACTATAGAGTAGACTAGACTATTGACTAGACTATAGACTAGACTATAGACTAGACCATAGACTAGACTATAGACTAGACCATAGACTAGACTATAGGCTAGACTATAAACTAGACTATACTATAGACTAGTCTATACACTAGACTATAGACCACACTATACATTAGACTTTATACTATACTATTGAATAAACTGTAGACTAGACTATACACTAGACTATAGAATAGACTATACTATACACTACAATACAGACTTGACTATAGACAATATTATAGACTATACTATAGACTAGACTAAAGACTAGACTATAGACTAGACTATAGACTAGACTATAGACTAGACTATAGACTACACTATAGACTAGACTATAGACTAGACTATAGACTAG
>NW_025812762.1:0-2426 GCF_022045245.1 Lucilia cuprina
AGAACAGAACTAGAACAGAACTAGAACAGAACTAGAACAGAACTAGAATAGAACTAGAACAGAACTAGAACAGAACTAGAACAGAACTAGAACAGAACTAGAAGAGAATTTGAACTGAACTAAAAATAGAACAGGAGTCTCTTAAAAACAGACTTTTCTGTGGAAAAGATATTTTTAAAAGGGACTAATTTTCTACAGAAAAAAAGATTTAATAGAAAATCTTTTGCTATAGAAAAATTCTCTTTACAAAATATTATTTTGCTATAAAAAATTTTTTTTCTTACATCACTACTCTGTCGTGCAGGGTACTGCCATTTCTTTTTATCCAAATGGGTTCGTGAGAGGAAGTATGAGAGAGAAAAGTACCTACACATGTATGAGGTTTATAGTCGTTATACATTTTGAATTATTATACAGAAACGTTCATAGAGTCGAACATATGTTA
The DNA here is from genome assembly GCF_022045245.1 of Lucilia cuprina. Lineage (NCBI taxonomy): Eukaryota > Metazoa > Arthropoda > Insecta > Diptera > Calliphoridae > Lucilia > Lucilia cuprina. The sequence goes on from NW_025812762.1 coordinate 446, forward strand.
TGAATGCACTAGTTTACGTACTTGCAGTGCTGGTTTGTATGTTTGTGGTGATGGGTATCCTGTGAATATTAAAATCATAATGTATGTAGGTTTGTATGTAAGAATTTCTTTGTTATGTTACTTTTGTATGGGTATTATATTATTTTATTTGAAAACATTTAGTTCTTCGAAATTATATATTTTCAAACAATATGTAGTTGAAAAGATAAATGTTTGCAACTAAATCTATTGTTATCAGTTCTTTTGACAATTTGAATTTTATGTGGGGTAAGACCTATAAAGATATAAATATCATTATTATATGAATCTTAAGGATATTTTTACAATAACTTTTGTCATAATTTCTGTCTCAAATATTTGTGGTATTAATTTGTGAAATTAATTTTAATTTAGGCTTTCATAAAATTAATTTTTTATAGTAGTTTTTATAATGATTCTAACTAACATAAAACATATGTTGCTATATGTATATTTTTATTATAAAATATAAAATTTAATCAACTTAAACAAATTTAATTTGCTGTTTAGTTATTAAAACGTATGTTGTATGTTTTGTCCTCTCATACAATATCAACTTTTTAAGCTGTTTGGAGTTAGAGAACACGTATTTAAAATGTGAATAAAACAAATAATCACAACAACAATTATATTCGTATACTAAACTAAATTAAACATTAATTACAGAGAGAAAGAGAACATTATGCGAATTAAAAAAAAAAAAAAAACAAATAAACATATACATATAAATGAGCAGGACCTACCCAGCAGGTTTTCAAAGGACTCAAAATTTTAGTATACTTTTTGAGCTTTTGTATAGCTATTGTTCATCTCTACAAGTTAAGTTTTCTAAACACTATTTTCCCACTGCTTAGACACACACTAGTTAAATCCTAACAGCTACACCGAACTACAGGGATAACAGGGAGAAGACAAATATAAAAAAAGCAACAAGGCAAATGAATTGACTTTAGTTACATTTGCATATTAAAGCTACTAAAGCCAACAACGGTCATACACATATAACATACTAATACTTGTACTGTAACATTTTCACTATTATTAATACACATACAGTCATACATACATATGTATGTACGTATGTGTACATACCCGGCTCATACATTTATTCATTAATACCAGCACTGAACAACGGCACAAAAAAACACATACTCACACACATTAAAATACAAGGATGCTGTTTCCTTAATACCGCTAGATATGTAAGGATATGTATTAGGGTAATGTCCTTAAACAGAAACAAATTTTTGTATAAAAAAACTAACTCTAATAAATACACCTTCGCATTAACCTTTACCCACAAAAAATGCTTTAATGAGAGAAAACATTTGCAACTAACAGTGTATAAATAAACTTACAAATACTCCAATTCAGTTTTTAAAAATAAAGTCTACTTTTAGGGGCCTACCCATTATGTATGCATTCAGTATTATAAAAAAAGTAATAATACTAAAATAAAACATAATTTATTTAAATATGAATGTATGTGTTTATTATGCACATATTCATACACTTAATTTGTAAAATTTTAATCATGTTAGCAGGATGATAACATCATATGTAGGAGTATTTATTAGACTGCAACATAAAAATACAATTGCTAAATAGCTCTTTAATAAAGACACCTTCTCAATAGAAGAAGTCAGCTTAACAGAGATTTATTTTCTATAGAAAAATAAATAATTAGAACTGAAACAGAAATAAACTAGAACAGAGCTGAACTAGAACTAGAACATAACAAGAATTGTACTAGAACTGAACTAGAACTAAACTAGAACTGAACTAGAACTGAACTTGAACTGAACTTGAACTTGAACTGAACTTGAACTGAACTTGAACTGAATATGAACTGAATTAGAACAGAACTAGAACTTGAACTGAACTAGAACTGAACTAGAACTGAACTAGAACTGAACTAGAACTGAACTAGAACTGAACTAGAACTGAACTAGAACTGAACTAG
>NW_025812763.1:0-1980 GCF_022045245.1 Lucilia cuprina
CGTCCAGATGACTAAATTGACTTTCTTGTCCTAGGAGGAAGTCAATCGTCACCTCATAGATTACAAAGAGACAGCAAAAAGCCAGCCACCGAGAGTCCAGATGACTAAATTAACACTCTTGTCATAGGAGGAAGTCAATCGTGACATCATAGATTACGAAAAGACAGCAAAAAGCTCAACTTTGTTTTTGAGTGTTCACTCTCTCACTTACAAAGGAGAGACTAAAGCGAGAACTGTCTCTACTCTCGTTTACAAAGAGTACATCCGTTACGAAAAAAGAAATAGCACCAACAGGGTTAGATGTAAATGGAAATCACTGTCTCTTTCGAATGCATTAACTCTTTTTCGAAATGCTGGCTTGAAAGTTTTCCCAGTTTTTATTACTTTTACTATTTGCATTCGAAGGTGAATTCATAAAGATTGAAATATCCTTGAATTGAGAGAACTAAATAGTTGTGAAAACAATATATTAATATTGATTTAATTCCTGTCTTTTCCATTCTTGAAGACAACACTTGACAAGGTTTAATATTACGTTCTAATAAAACGTTAATCAATAAGTGAATGCGTAGAAAACAATAATTTTAGAATTCATGTATTTGCGTATCTTAAGAAAATTACTCTTAAAATATAAGAATTATTATGATGTGCAAACATGCAAAATTTAGATTTGATAACACGTGTATCAATTACTTTTCAACAACTTTTAGAGAGAAGGAATAAGTCAGTTATAATGAATATCTAAAATTAATTTAATGAAATATAAATTTAAAAGAACATGATGAAAGTAAATTAAGTGAATTTTGTTAAAATGTTTCAGCTTTAAAGTTCAGGTGAGGCAGCCTTCGAATCGTGGTATGAAATTCAGCTTAAAGTAACGATTTTCTGCCAGAATATAATCCAAAATACTGCAGTCAATATAAGTCTTATTTATAGCATAATTTTAGGTTGAATAAATCTTCTTATGTCTCTAAACACTATTAACTATATTAAGATTTCCTAGGAAAATATTCTATTAATATTAAATTTAGTTTTTCACTCTAATTCCTTTTATTTTATATCCTTAATATTCATTCACTCATAAATAAATAATTTAAATGTGTCAATAATAATTTATTTGCAATAACTTTTAGATTTAGCACTAGCTGCTAATGTTATATTTTAATTGTAATTTCTCTTTGTTGTAGTTGTTTTCTCTTGTTTTTGTAAGTTATAATTTGATTAAACATTATATTGCACGTTACATCTAATTGAATAATTAATAAAACGTAAATGGCATAATGATTTTTAGATTAGACAACAAGTTATAAATGTTTTATTAATTGTAATATAAATATTTGAATATTAAGTTAACCTTAAATTATGCTATAATATATATTACTGTTTAAAAAAAATTTATTATTATTATAATTATTGAGATTATTATGAAAATTTAAAGAGAATTATATTTCTCTGTGTATACGATAAATTCAAATGGAATGTTAATGTTCTTTTTTTAATGCTGAATTTTGAGTAATGAATATTGTGTAAATGCCAACAGGAATATAGAATTAAATACAAAATTTATGCAAAAATTATTCGGGGAATACAAAAAGCAATTTTTTTCGAGATAAAGTTATTCAAATCCTGTTTGCAAGTGAACTACTTGGATTCTTGTTAATCTAGTTGAGTTTTAGTTCAAATCTAGTTAAGTTTTAGTTCAGTTTTAGTTAAGTTCTAGTTCAGTTCTAGTTCAGTTATAGTTCAGTTCTAGTTCAGTTCTAGTTCAATTCTAATTCTGTTCTAGTTCAGTTCTAGTTCAGTTCTAGTTCAGTTCTAGTTCAGTTCTAGTTAAGTTCTAGTTCAGTTTTAGTTCAGTTATAGTTAAGTTCAATTTCAGTTCTAGTTTAGTTCTTGTTCAGTTCTAGTTCAGTTCTAGTTCAGTTCTAGTTCAGTTCTAGTTCAGTTCTAGTTCAGTTCTAGTTCAGTTCTAGTTCAGTT
>NW_025812764.1:0-5288 GCF_022045245.1 Lucilia cuprina
CTATCTATCTATCTATCTATCTATCTATCTATCTATCTATCTATCTATCTATCTATCTATCTATCTATCTATCTATCTATCTATCTATCTATCTATCTATCTAGATTTCGATAAAAATTTTTTTAAATCTGTGTCTATGAGACTACTTTCTTAAAGAAAATATCTTTGCCTAAGAGAGTAAAAAAAGTATCTCGTTCAAAAAAAGTGATATGATTAAATTTGCTTTACGAAATGACCTACTCTTTATTTCATGTGATAATGTAAGATTTTTAATTTTCTTTAAAAAATTTACAGCTCTATTGTGTTTGCTTTCAAAAACCTCTAATGTACATACATTAAAGTTTTACTTAAAATTTTTTTGAAGAAAAATGTTGGCGTTAACATTACTTACTACTATCCAGGCCCCATATACTAGTTTAAGTTTCAAACTAAAACTTCTTTTTTATCCAGCCATAAGTGGCAGTAACAGCAGCCACCTTCCTAATAGCTACCACACATTATAATGCCTTGAAATTGTGGCATAAACATGTGGAAGCCTTAAAATACTAATTAGACGTCATTGTACTTTTCACCGGGTTTTTAGTAAGTTTTTTTATTTTTTTGTGAGTTTCTCTGGAACACATAAACCTGTTAACAACAGCAGCAGCACTACTAAAATAGTTTTATTGTTAGGAAAAGACTACATTGCAGCTTTCGTTAGTTTATTCTTTTTATTTTTCTATTCATTCATTCAATCCTTGAGTTGGTGTCGGGTATGTTCATGAAAGTCGTTTTAAAGTGCATAGAAAAGAGGGCATTATGTCAGTGCTTGGTGTGTGGAAATTTTTGATATGTTTAGAAATGTGATGTCATAAACACTTAAAATTTAGTTTTGCTTGAAATTTTAATAGCAACATTAAGAAAATTTTGAAATGTTGGGCAATATTTTGTCTTATAATTGAATTTCAATAGTTTGATGAGTTAAGTAGTTTTAGGTTTAATGTTAATGCATTTGCAGCAATAAATTATTTAATATTCATCTACATATGTTTCTATAGAGGAGGTGTTTTTTCTTTTAAAGAATGATGTAATATTTAAGTGGTTATTGCGAACAGTTATGTTGACTAAAAGTTCAAACAGTTAATAAAAATATTATCATTAGAGGTAATTTAAAATTATTATAAAGTTTATGTTTTAGTAAAATATATAGTTTTGACTGATATTATAACTTCTCGTCTAAATTTATTCTTATAATTATAAATTTATTATTTTATTGTCCATATAGAATTTTATTGAAAAATCTAATTTTAAGAACAATTTCAAGAGATATTTTATATAAAAAACTAGCGTCTTTAATAGAGAAATTTTCAATAGAAAACTAGCTTTTTAAGAGAAATTTCCTAAGAAAATACTAAACTCTTCATTTTTAGTAGAAAACCAATCTCTTGAACACAGAGATTGTCTAAAGAAAATTAACCTTTAAAACGGAGAAACTAGTCTTAAACACAGAATTTTTTTATAGAAAACTAGACTTTATAACACAGAATTTTTTCTTAAGAAAACTAGATAAATTTTCTATAGAAAACTAGTCTCTTACACAAAGAAATTTTCTATAGAAACTATACTCTTAAACATAGATATTTTCATAAGAAAACTTTTGAAACTTTTATAGAAAACAATTCGCTTAAATTAAGAAATCTTCAATAGAAAACAAGTCTCTTAAACAAAGCAATTTTCTATAGAAAACTACTCCTTAAAATACAAAAATTTTTTCACAGAACAATAATCCCTTATACAAAAAATTCTTCTAGAGAAAAATAGTCTCTTAAACAGAGAAATTTTCTATAGCAAACTAGTCTCTTAACAGAATACCTTTCCTTAGAAAACGAGTATCTTTAACAAAGAAATTTGTTATAATATGTTTGAGAAAATTTCCATAGAAAACTACTCTTTAGAAAAAAATATTTTATACAGAGAATTTTTCTAAAGAAATTTTTTATAGAGAACGTTCTCTTAAATTCAGAAATCTCCAATAGAAAACAAGTCTCTTAAATAAAGAAATTTTCTATAGAAAACTACTCTTTAAAATACAGAAATTTGTTTATAGAACAATAATCACTTATACAGAGAATTCTTCTATAGAAAAATAATCTCTTAAACATAGAAATTTTCTATAGAAAGCTAGTCTCTTAAACATAGAAATTTTATATAGAAAAATAGTCTTTTAAACAGAGAAATTTTCTATAGAAAACTGGTCTCTAAAACAGGAAACCTTTTATAGAAAAGAGAAACAGAAATTTTTCTATAGAAAACTAGACCTTTAAATATAGAAATTTTCTACAGAAAACTAGTCATTTAAACATAGATATTTTTTTATAAAAATTTAGTCTCTTACAGGGAGAACTCTTTATTAAAACTTGTCTTTTAAAGGGAGAAGCTCTTTATGGAAAACTAATCTCTTGAACAGAACAATTTTCTATAGAAAAATAGTATCTTAGAAAACTAGCTTGTTATATAGAGAAATTTTAGTATAGAAATCTAACAGAGATATTGTATATATAAAAAATTACTCATTTAAATGTTTTCTATAGAAAACTAGTCCCCTTAAATTAGAAAATCTCTATAGAGAACTAGTCTCTTAAACAAAGATATATTTTATAAAACTTTAGTCTCTTAAAGGGGGAAGCTCTTTATAGAAAAGTGGTCTTTTAAAGGGAGAAACTCTTTACGGAAAACTAATCTCTTGAACAGAACAATTTTCTATAGAAAAATAGTCTCTTAGACTTAGAAAATACAAGTAGAAAACTAGCTTCTTATATAGAGAAATTTTACTATGGAAATCTAACTTCTTAGACAGAGATATTTTATATAGAAAAGAGAATTATAGAATATAGAGAGAATTTCTTTTTAAAGAAAACTAGTATCTTAAGCAGTAAAATTTTCTATAGAAAACTAGTGTATTTTACAGAAAAAAAGTTTTTCTATATAAAAAAATAGTTTAATCCCCAAATTTTATTTCAAAGTTCATTCAAATCTAATTTCCACTTTATAAATTTGTCTAACATTTTATGACATTTAATTACTTGCGCGTAATTAGCGATAATGTTCAATAAGAAAATCGTTTCGTTGCTGTTAAGTTTGCTGGAAAATTACAAAAAAAAAATATCAGCCAAGAAAGGAAAAAGACTTCAGTAACAATAAACATTAAATGAAATGAATGTTATTAGAGACATTTAACATATGCTGACAACATACCACTTGTCTTATACTTTTAATTTCAATTTCATTTAAATCTATCTATATATCTACCAAAATGTGTGAGTGTAAAGTTTTTCACAGATTTTATAGTAAAAAAATTAAATACACAAAAATTAAATCTTTTTAAACATAGATTTAGTTGGAAATGAAAAAATATATAAAGGAATTAAACAAACTAACTTGTCTAATAGACCCAATAGGAAATTGAGTCCTTAGGATATTTAAGATAATTTAAGTAACATATTACTTTGTACTTAAGGAGTCTACATTAACCATGTACATGTATATATTAAACATTACTTGGAAGTAGTTAAGTAATGCCTTCTTAATAAAGAATCAAAGCTTAAACAAAGAATCAATGCAATACTCAAGTAAGCTGCCTTTGAGAACCTTTCCCAATGGGTTTAAACAACAGACATATACACATTAACATGTTGCAGATTTAGCACCATCAATTACATGACTTTAAGTTTGTTGTAGTTGTTGCTGTTGCTGTTGTTTAATGCTTAAATGTGTTTAATCGTACATCGGTATTAACATGCTGTTTGCCATCAAATTAATTGCAGTGCAATGCAATTTTAAATTAACTGGTGTCGATGATGTTGCACAAACATAGAAGACATACACACACATATACAAAACCATACAAAAACACATTAAAATAAAACAAGCAATTTCTTGCCACAATAATGAAAATGAAACATAGTGATGGGCAGGCAGACAAGAAGAAAAAAAATCGAAAAAAACTTAGTTTGTAGCAAGCATCAATGCATCAGAATCAACCTACGCTTAAAGTGGTATTAAAACATATAAAGCTTAATCTTAAAGTTTATACGCATTACTGTACAACATTACTGTACAACAACAACAGAACACAAGACAGTGCCGCAAAACAAACATTTCATTTGAAACTTTAAACAACAAGTTTTTTAAGAAAACTCTACATTTAGTTACTAAAATTAAAGATTTCATTCTTTCTCAACACTGCTTTCATTTACGAATAATCGCTGTACAATAGTTAGTGATGTATAATGATTCTAAACAGCAGACAAAAAACCACCCACACATTCAACCTAACACAGACGGTAAGCGCGCGTATCACCAAGAAATAAAAAATAAACCAACAAAATAATAAAAAACAAACATCTTATAGAAATAAATCTGCAACAAAAATATTAAAAAAAATTTCAGCAAAAAAAAAATCACTATATACTCAATAAGGACTAGACTCAGAGCTAGATGAAATATTGACACCACCACCAAGAGATGCTGCAGAAAATTGAAAACAATCAGTTAAGATTACAATCATAGAAGACCAATTACAACTATTTTTTTGAAAGAATAAAACTACTGCCATTATTTGTTGGTGTTGAATTAAAAAGCGATAAATATTATTTGCACTAAATAACATTTCTAGATTAATTTCAAATAATAGATAAAGTTGCAATAAAATAATATAATTGAAAAAACAAAAAAAGAACTCCTAATCACTTGCAACTAAAGAATAATAAAGAAGTATGTAATTACATTACATTAGATCTGAAAAACATAAGCCCACATCATTATCGTGCTTTATTATCAGAATAAACTTGAAATGAATCCAGCCTATACCATCGGAAGGCACATGGTTGGCCCAGAATCCACTAGCGTTATTGACAATCTAAACATAGAACTTAAACTGGTAAAAATGGTTACATTCAGTAACCACAAATATTTAAAATTATACAAGATACAACAAATGTATTACACTTACCGTTGTTTAATCTCCTACAGAGTAATTGAGCAAAAACTGCATACACTTTAAAACCTGTAAATAAAAATATATATATTATATCCGTAATATTTCAATTTGTATCTATTTAAAATACGAATTAAGGGCTAAAAACCGTACAGTTCAGTTCAGTTCTAGTTCAGTTTTAGTTCTAGTTCAGTTCTAGTTCAGTTTTAGTTCTAGTTCAGTTCTAGTTCAGTTTTAGTTCTAGTTCAGTTCTAGTTCAGTTCTAGTTCAGTTCTAGTTCAGTTCTAGTTCAGTTCTAGTTCAGTTCTAGTTC
>NW_025812765.1:0-2248 GCF_022045245.1 Lucilia cuprina
TCTGGACTATAGAACAGTCTATAGTCTGGACTATAGAACAGTCTACAGTCTGGACTATAGAACAGTCTATAGTCTGGACTATAGAACAGTCTATAGTCTGGACTATAGGACAATCTATAGTCTGGACAATAGGACAGTCTATAGTCTGGACTATAGAACAGTCTATAGTCTGGACTATAGAATAGTCTATAGTCTGGACTATAGAATAGTCTATAGTCTGGACTATAGAATAGTCTATAGTCTGGACTATAGAATAGTCTATAGTCTGGACTATAGAATAGTCTATAGTCTGGACTATAGAATAGTCTATAGTCTGGACTAAAGTTTTGTTTTGCATCTGGCCAAGAGTTAAGTCTACATCTTGGCCTGTAGTTAGTTTTAGTCTGGATTACAGTTGAGTCTTATGTCTACGCAATAGTGAAGTATTTACTACAGTTTAGTCTACAGGTTTATTATCTGTATTATAGTCTTGACTAAAGTATAGTTTATAGTCTAGACTAAATACTTGTTTAAAGTCTCTAGCATACAGTCTGGACTATAGTCTTTTTTATATTGCGGACTATATCCATGACTATCGTCTTGGCTATATGCTAGTCAATAGTCTTGACTATATTTTAGTCTATAACACATTCTGTTTATATTCTAGTTTATATTGTTATACATGTGTTTAAAAATGTTTATATATTTTGTTGCTAGCAACAAATGTTTATAAACATCAAAGAATATCTTCACTACAATATTTCTTAATTTTTATTTATTTTCGACAAAATATTTAAATAAACTTATTTTTTCATAAAACGTTGTTGTTGTCTTCTTTTTTGTCTAACCATTTCAACAGCAACAACAATAACTCCCTTTTATAATACATTTAACTCGTTAAATGTCAATACGAATTACTAACCAGATGTCACAGATACTAATTTTATTTTAAACAAACCAGAAAAAAAGAAGTGTTACAAATTGCCTCCATTATGTGTTTTTCATATGTTTCTATTCGATTTTATTTAAACAAATTTGCATTTAACACCATTCAACAATTCTCCAATTAAAATTTACATATTTTTCGATTGATTTTCAATCTTCTTTTTTTTTCGTTGTTATTGTATTTTCTTTTGATGTTCTACTATTGTTGTGGTATTAATAATACAAATAAAAATGTTTAAAAAAATTGTATAAAAATAAAAAAATAATCTTAGTAAATTACTAAATGAATATGACAAAATTATAAACAAATTAGTGTCACATTTTATATTATTTATAACGAATTAAGAATTTATTTAATTTGAAATTTATGTTTAAATTTTGTAGGTATTTTTTTTAATTTCTAAATTCCAACAGGTTTTCTATGGATTCTTATTTTGAATTAAATTATTGAGACAGCAGGCCCTTAACACTTGTCGCAGCTGGAGCTAAAAAGTCTTGCATAGGGGGGATTTGGTGAAGTGCCCCTGGGTCAGTTTCAAATGTCTTAATGTTGTCTGTGGGTATTTAAAGAAAATCTTCATTGTTTATTTAAGTTTTTTTTTCATTAGCACCCATTGATTTGTAAATTGTGACTCACCGGTATTTAAAAACTTTTTATTTGCTTTTGAAGGTGCATCTCTATAACTGATGGTTAAATAGTGCCAACAGACAAATTAAAGAAATAAGAGAAATTAAGTACATATTGTTTTAGAAGTGAAAATGTTACAATGGAATATGTTTGATTGTCTTTACAAGAAAAGAATAAACTTATCAATTGTTTAAAAAATTGTTAAGAAAGAAAGTAAGCTACCATGTTTTATGTATAGCAAAATAACGATACTGATTATTCGAAATTTTGGGAGCAAACATATATTTTTTCAGTAAATTTTCATATGTTTAGTGCGAATTTTGATTTTGGGAGAAATTCGTAATCTATGTAGAACTTCAAATATTTAGTGAAAATTGTATTTAAAAGAAAATCTTGTCTTCTTAATTTTTATTGAGAAAAACCATTTTTTGAAAAAATTTAATTTTGCAGTGAAAATATAAAATTTTTAGTAAACATTCAATATTTTTATTATTTATATAGACTAGACTATAGACTAGACTATAGACTAGACCATTGACTAGACTATTGACTAAACTATAGACTAGACTATAGACTAGACTATAGACATGACTATAGACTAGACTATAAACTAGACTATAGACTAGACTATAGACTAGACTATAGACTAGACTATAGACTAGACTATAGACTAGACTATAGACTAGACTATAGACT
>NW_025812766.1:0-1799 GCF_022045245.1 Lucilia cuprina
AGTCTATAGTCTAGTCTAAGTCTAGTCTATAGTCTAGTCAATAGTCTAGTCTATAGTCTAGTCTACAGTCTAGTCTATAGTCTAGTCTATAGTCATGTCTATAGTCTAGTCTATAGTCTAGTCTATAGTCAAGTGTATAGTCTAGTCTATAGTATAGTCTAGAATCTGGTCTATAAACTCGTCTATAGTGTAGTATATAGTATCGTCTATAGTCTGGTCTATAGTCTAATCTATAGTCTAGTCTATAGTCTAGTCTATAGTAAAGTCTATAGTCTAGTCTATAATCTGGTCTATAGTCTAGTCTATAGTTTGCTCTATAGTCTAGTCTATAGTCTAGTCTATAGTCTAGTCTATAGTCTAGTCTATAGTATAGTCTATAGTCTAGTCTATAGTAAAGTCTATAGTCTAGACTATATTCTAGTCTATATTCTAATCTATAGTCTAGTGTATAGTATGGTCTATAGCCAAGTCGAAAGTTATAGTAATTTTGAAACCTAAACATGTACCATATTCGTTAAAGGTTATTCAATATTTGAAAAGTTCGATTTTCAATGCATGAGACAAACTATTTTTGTACTCGAGGCGTATGATATATATATTTATGCAAAATGATAATCATACGCAACGGTGAATCTTGCTTTTAAGCAAAATAAATTTGTAATAAAAGAAAAATTAATTTATTAAAAATGTTTTACAGAAAGAAGTTTTTTTGGCCAAGAACTGTTCGATTTTATGCTTTTTAACAAATTTTATGAAGTGTAGAGATAATTTTTATATATACTACCAGTAGTAGTAAACATCAGCAATGGAATAATAAACCAACCAACCAACCACCTTCTTCCCAGCCACCCATACCCATTTACATAATTATAATAATTTTTGTTTTTCGTTTTTATTTTTTTTTCTTACATATTTTTGTAGTCATAGGACTTTGTGGTACACGTAGGATGCCTCTGTGGTGACAGGTAGCAACAGATGAACAAAAAAAAAAACTAAAAAGTACGCACACACTCATTTATTCATTCGTAGTTGTTGTTGAGGTTTAACGCAATAACAATTTTGTTCATTTGTATGAGAAAAAGAAACGAGCGAGTGTGTGTATAATTTCTTTTGAGACTTGTAATGGTCGTTAGCAGAATATGTATTAGTCTATGCATGAATGTATGTAAATATACTAAAGGAATCAGGACAAAAGAAACTGATTTACATATGCATGAGTTTATGTTTGAAATAATTTTAAAGGATTTCTGGTTTTTAGAAAAAAACCAACAGAAACCAAGAAAAATGAAAACTGTTCAAAAAAACTAACATAAACAGATTTTTCATTCTCCACCAGTGACAATTCACAATGAGAAACATGTAAAAACCCCAACATACGTATTATGAAAAATGACTGTATAGACAAATAATTTGTTTAAAAGAAATAAAGAGGAAAGAGAAAAAAACAAACAATAAAAGCGAAACTTTAAAACTGTTAGTAATATAAAAAAAATTCAAATACACATTTGTATTAAGTTAAAAAATGTCAAATGAAGATAACTAGAAGGAGATATTGGAGGAAAAGATACATTGTCAAAGCAGTAATTTTTTCTCAATGTTGGAAGAAAAATGATATTTATACAATCAACTATAATGTAACAAATACATTTATCTGAGGATAGTATAAAAATTACCTTTAAATATAAAGGTAAAAAGTTTTAAAGTTATAAAGTTATAAAGTTATAAAGTTATAAAGTTATAAAGTTATAAAGTTATAAAGTTATAAAGTTATAAAGTTATAAAGTTATAAAGTTATAAAG
>NW_025812767.1:0-1371 GCF_022045245.1 Lucilia cuprina
GTTCTAGTTCAGTTCTAGTTCAGTTCTAGTTCAGTTCTAGTTCAGTTCTAGTTCAGTTCTAGTTCAGTTCTAGTTCAGTCCTAATTCAGTTCTAGTTCAGTTCTAGTTGAGTTCTAGTTCAGTTCTAGTTCAGTTCAGTTCTAGTTTAGTTCTATGGGAATCACTCAAATTATCATTAAAATAAACAAATCCACTGTCTGCTGTAAGGGTTTAGAATAAATCATTCTTGGCAGCATACTTTAAGGCATTCTTAATAAACAATTGAGCTTAAAATACCAAGAGAATGAATTTAACATTTTTTGTAATCTTAACATAATTTCTTCTCGAGTGTATGAAAATGATTATTTTTCTTAATCTAGTCTTAATGAATGAATGTTTCTTGTTGTTTATTTAAAAGTTCTCAACATTCTTTTTTATTTATAAGCAAAAAACAATGAATATTTATACCTATATTTGTTCAAGTGTATACCTCTGTATATCCTTTATAGTCAACCGCTTTGTTTTAAAACCCTGTTCTGTTTGTTTAAATTTATACTCGTATTTATTTTAAACAAAAAACCTTTTGTTTCATATGACTTAAGTAAAAATGACTTAAATTCAGTTTGTTTTTAATCCTAAGAGATATCTTTAAATTATTATTGTTTTTCTTCTGTCTTATTGTTTTGAACATTCAAATGTTTTCATAGTATGACAATTTTCTACCTTTTTAAACATTTTATTAAAAACTCACCAAGGTGTATTTAAATACAGAAACAGAGCCTGTTTTTATAAAAGAACTTAAAGGCATTGTTTTGAAAAACATACATAAATATGTACTAACACATACATATATTAAAAAAAACTTTATGCTTTTATTTGTTTAATATTTGGCGCGTTTTGAAAGCCACTGTTTTCTCTCTGTCTTTAATTGAAGATAAACTAAACAAACAGTTGGCGACAATTAACCTTGAATGAATAAAGTATTGTCCTAATCGAAAGTATAGCATGCTGCAGCAAGCAGTACATGCTGAAGTATTTTAAACATTATTGCTGCCGAGGCTTAGGGGAATTTTATTAAATTGTGATTTATTGCGTTTTAAATTAATGCTAACAACTCACCTTTTTGTTGTTTTTCTAAAAAATATATATGTACATATATTGTATGACATCGCACAGCAGGAAAGTGACAGATTTCGATTTGTCATTTTTTTGTCTGCTCTTAAATTTGTACGTAAAAGCATTTTAGGGATTCACGATATTTAAATTGTTTTTAGAATTCAAGTGTGTTCTAGTTCTGTTCTAATTCAGTTCTAGTTCAGTTCTAGTTCAGTTCTAGTTCAGTTCTAGTTCAGTTCTAGTTCAGTTCTAGTTCAGTTCTAGTTCAGTTCTAGT
>NW_025812768.1:0-1934 GCF_022045245.1 Lucilia cuprina
TTCAGTTCTAGTTCAGTTCTAGTTCAGTTCTAGTTCAGTTCTAGTTCAGTTCTAGTTCAGTTCTAGTTCAGTTCTAGTTTAGTTCTAGTTCAGTTCTAATTCAGTTCTGGTTTAGTTCTAGTTCAGTTTTAGTTCAGTTCTAGTTCAGTTCTAGTTCAGTTCTAGTTCATTTCTGGAGTAATGTTCAGTTTGAACCACGGTCTTGTTCTCGACTATAATCTAGACAAAAATAATTTCTATTACTTTTTGAAACAAACAAAATTTCCATTGCGTTCTAAAACACTTTAAAAACAAAGCAATAATATAAAAAGAAACATAAACTGCAACCAAATGTAGCCTAAAGCCAAAAATATGACTATAATACCTTAAATTACATATAATAACTTTTTACTCTTTTAATTCCGACCACAAAATAAATACAAACCAAAATGAACTCATTTTTTAATTAAAGTACTTGTAAAGATAAAAGTTAATTTTTTTACTATAATAACAGTTTATCTCTTTTTAAATAATGACAAATTTTTATAATTTTTATTTTATATAAAAATTTAGGATTTTTATTACATACCTTCAAACAAAGTTAAACAGATTCAATTAAAATTTAAATACTGCCCTAAAGTTGCTGTATTTATTTAAAATGGAAGTTTTCTAAGAGATAAATTGAGTAAGGAAATTTGCCTTAAAATATGCACCATATTCGACATTTATGACTTATTGCAAAAATAGCTAGGAAAGAGAATTAACGTTAATTTCTTTTATATTTTAAGAATTTATAGAATTTCTCTAGATATTCTTATGATGTTATTTTATCGAAGGACTTTATATTTAATTATATCTGTCGATTTAAAATCTTTGATAAATTTTGCAATTTAAATTAATAATATTTAATGTTTTTATAATTTATTAACCACATGTTTTTAATTTCCAATTTATAAAAATCATTATTTTCTATAAAATTCTTTAACAAAATAACATTAAATATTCAATTCAATTGACAGTAAGTGTTGTAAATGAATCTTATGAAACCCACAAAAAATTTAACCACAAAAGTTAAAGAATCCTTCTTGGAATTGAAACCACATAGAAAATTTCCAAAAAAATATTTATTCGGTAAAGGATTTTCTCAAAAAACAACAAAATCTCCCAGTAGTTTTTATGTAGAAATATCACTTTAATAATTATTTAAAAAAAAAAATCTTTTTAAGACCAACGTTCCAAAACTGCTGGGTTCATCCAAACCCAGCCATACACATGTAATCACACACATGAGTAAAGTCAAAAATACACACAAAAATTTATTTTATTTTACTTTACCAAGAAGAAAGTTAAATTAAAAAAAATCTATGTATGTATATTGTTGTAATAAAAGAAATAGGAAAAAGTTTTGCTTTAAAACTTTTGCAAGATTTGTTTAAAAAAATATTTTCAAATATTATTTGCAAATCAACTGACCAGAATTTTTGTGTTGTATGTGGTTTAAGATGAAACTTTAAAAAAAAACTGAAAGAGTGAATTTATAAACAAAAATATCGACTAGAATGTAGACCAGACTAAAGACAACACTATGGACTTGACAGGCCTATGAGCTTGACTATAAACAAGACTAAAGACTACACCATAAACTAGACTATAGACTACACCATAAACTAATCACTTTAAACTAGACTGTGGACTAGACTATAGACTAGACTATAGACTGGACTATAGACTAGACTATAGACTAGACTATAGACTGGACTATAGACTAGACTATAGACTAGACAATAGACTAGACTATAGACTAGACTATAGACTAGACTATAAACTAGACTATAGACTAGACTATAGACTAGATAATAGACTAGACTATAGACTAGACTATAGACTAGACTATAGACTGGACTATAGACTAGACTATAGACTAGACTATAGACTAGACTATAGACTAGACTATA
>NW_025812769.1:0-1806 GCF_022045245.1 Lucilia cuprina
AACTAGAACAGAACTAGAACAGAACTAGAACAGAACTAGAACAGAACTAGAACAGAACTAGAACAGAACTAGAACAGAACTAAAACAGAACTAGAACAGAACGAGAACTTAAATCGTTTATGAAACTTTTCCCGGTATTTTAAACATATTTCTGTGCTTGTCCCTTATATTTTAAACTAATGGCATTGTATGGCTATAAATGAACATAGAAACCAAAACACAAACTAAAATCTACTCTGCAATCCCTTTAATTTAAATGTTTTTTTAACGGAAACACGGAACTGAAAAAACTCAACGAAACGAATTGGAAAAAAATATGTTTAAGTTTTTAATTGGTGGATTTAAATTGTCAAGAAACAAGCAAAAAATTTTAAATGAAAAAAAAACATGTTTATGCACTTAGCGTTGAGGGAAAAAAGATAGAAGTTTAAAAATTAAATTAAAAAAAAATTAATGAAGTGCTAGTAATTGAGCGGGGGAAGAGAGGAAATAAGTAGTGAATGAAATTTGAAAATTTGCCGATAAATTTAAAAAGCTCAGTTAAAATCTGCTAAATTCTTAACCTATTTCCATCTAAATATTGTAAAATATTTTCATAAAAGATAAAATCTAAAATGAAATGAAATTGCAAATATAGACAGACCACAAATAATAAAAAAAACTAAGAAAACAAATCATTCGATATAAGACTTTTTTTCTGTTTGCCTTCTTGTCACTAAAAATTTGCTGCCAAAGTATTTTATTCTTAACATTTTCTCTACAAAAACATCCCCATTCGTTCTCTTCCTTAACAAATAAATAATTTTATTTTTATAGAAAATATAAAAAAATATATAAAATAAAATACGTTAAATCGTTATTGTTGAGTATGATGTTTATAGAAATGTTTATTTGTATGGAACTAAGAAACGAAAAAAAATATTCAATATTTTTCTCAAACAAATACAAACAAACAGATTTTTCTATATATTTTGTATTTCATTTTCTAACTTATACTCAGAAAAAAATTAAATATTTGAAATATATAGAAAAAAAAAACCTTAAAATAAACCGAAGAAATCAATATTGTTACCAACAAATATTTGTAACAATGAACAACAATAACAACAAAAAAGAACAATAGTTTAGTAGCAAGACAACAGTGGTAGCCAGAGAAATGATAACGGATATAAGTTGTATTTCCTTAATAAATTAAAAAGGAAATTACAATAAATTTATAGAAAAGTGTGAGAAAGATGTGGAAGAAAATTGCAACTAAATACGAAATATTAAGAGAACAATTTTACCATAAAAGTCTTGAAAAATATAAAAAAACACTTTTTCAACATATTTTGTATAACCTAAAAAGTAATAATTTATATGAGCAAGTTGATTGGTAGTATCATTAGAATTACGCCCGTATCTTGGTACATACCGTCCACAAAAAGTACCAAAAATATTGCAATTCAAAAGATACTTTACATTTGCTTCATACTTACAGCCGAATACATTTGAATAAAATACTTCAAAGAGATTTCAATTACTATATTCGAATTACCTGCAAAGAAAAGAAAAAAAATTTGAATTAATATTTATAAAAATTATTACATTAATATTCAAAAAGTTAAAAATTTATGGTAAAATAAAGAACCAAAGCATAGGACTAATAAAGAATTACTAGAACAGCACTAGAAGAGAACTAGAATTGAACTAGAACAGAACAAGAACAAAACTAAAACAGAACTAGAACAGAACAAGAACAGAACTAGAACAGAACTAGAACAGAACTAGAACAGAACTAGAACAGAACTAGAACAGAACTAGAAC
>NW_025812770.1:0-2158 GCF_022045245.1 Lucilia cuprina
TTCAGTTCTAGTTCAGTTCTAGTTCAGTTCTAGTTTAGTTCTAGTTCAGTTCTAGTTCAGTTCTAGTTCAGTTCTAGTTCAGTTCTAGTTCAGTTCTAGTTCAGTTCATTAGTAGTAGTTCAATTCCAGTTTAGTTCTAGTGATTTATCAAATATTTACTCTTTGTAACTGAGGTTTGTTTTACATACCAAACAACAAAATGTTTATACCACAATAATAGTTTTCATAAAGACCAAGTCCAACACACAACTGTAATGGTAGTTTTATTTGAAATTATCTGATGTTTTTACACCTGCATGTGTCATCATAAATTTATTCGGACAAATCTGTCTGGTAACATTTATTTATCTTATGTCCAATTCAAATATACAAATGCTTGTACTTGTATTGTAAAATATTTCAAAAACACAAAAACTTTTGTATGTCTAACAGTTTTGGTAGCTAATTTTGCAATTGAAATACAAATGAATTAAAGTTTTCTTTGAATGTAAATCCTTATGACTGTTTCGTAAATTGTCTAACTTTATGTAAAGTATGGGCAACTTTTGTCTATCTAGTTTGTAGGTTTGTTTCCTTTTTAATATTCTATATTTTGTTATTTTATTTGAGTTCTTTGAACCTTTTATTTAGTTTGCAAAAGACAACATATGAATTGAATTTTTGAGACCCTTGTTCATTGTATGCATGACTGCAAAAAATAATACTTTTTTTGATTTTATTAGTGTATATACAGGCTGATGAATAAAAATTTCTGGAAAAAATATTACAAATGTCTGACCTTTTTTTCCTCTCCATGGATAGACAAAATTTTATTTATTATTTTCATAATTCGTTGTATGATTTTGTGTTGCTTCGGTTTCAAGGGTGAAGTGAATATTATTTGCAATTGTAATTATTATTTACCCACTTTTTGTCCATTCCCAAGAAAAGTAACACAAGTTATTCAGGCATAAAGCAGAAGAAGCTTTTTCCAACTATTAACCGGATTTCCGTTCAGCAGGTGGACAGATTGTTTGGTGGTTCGTTTGTTTTTTGCAGTTGTCTAGTAAGGGATTGAGAAAAAATTGTAATAACTACGTATGTTTACTTAATAATAATGTTTTGGAATGAGCAGTTAAGCCACTAAAGATGCTAATTTTATTTAGCTACACATTTGAGATTAAGGTTTTTACCCTCATTTTCCCCTTATGTTGGTAATAATGGTAGTTTTGTTAACATTTCATAACCTTCGTACAGTGTCCAAAACATGTTTGCAGTAATAATTTATGCAAATATAAGGTGTTGCTAACAGGAAGTGTTATTTTGGGAAATGTTAGAGACAATAAGATAACACAAAAATATTTGTATATGAATTTATAAAAAAAACTATTTTTTTAAATAAGATAATTCTTAGATTTGACCAAAGTTACAGTCAATTTCAATTTTTCATAGATTGAGCTATAACTTAAATTATCTTCTCCCAAAACCCTTTATTGAACTCATATGTTTATATAACTCCATTTATTCACAAAGAACACAACAGAAAAAAAACTGAGGCGAATAAAAATAACATAATTACATTGTATAAATTTATGCGCTGTTTACTTTTATTAGCTTTTTATAAAATTCACTCATAGTTGGTTTTCACTCGTAAGGGGTGATATTTACATTATGAGTTCATTCTACTTTTTTTCAAAAGTCCACCCTCTTACATTTGATTGATGTAAATTAGATGTTTTCTTTTTGTTATTGTCGCTGTTGTTTATTTTCACATATTGTGAGTATGTTGCAACATAAAATACCATACAGCAGCAAAAACCCAACAACACACACAACAAACACACGCCATCAACAGCAGAAGAAAATGGTTGTCTTTGATGAGGTTTATTGAACTGACTTTGGAGTAAAAAGGTGGTCAAAGTACATTAGCAAATGTTTGGTAAATATGGTATTCAACAAAGTGTTCTTCTTTCTCAGATTTATACGTCACCATGGACAAATTATTAAAAAGGTGAGTTCAGATTTAAATTGATATGTAACTTTAATACTTTTAAGTTCTCGTTAAGTTCTCGTTCTAGTTCAGTTCTAGTTCAGCTCTAGTTCTAGTTCAGTTCTAGTTCAGTTCTAGTTCAGTTCTAGTTCAGTTCTAGTTCAGTTCTAGTTCAGTTCTAGTTCAGTT
>NW_025812771.1:0-1271 GCF_022045245.1 Lucilia cuprina
ACTAGAACTGAACTAGAACTGAACTAGAACAGAACTAGAACTGAACTAGAACTGAACTAGAACTGAACTAGAACTGAACTAGAACTGAACTAGAACTGAACTAAAACTAAACTAGAACTGAACAAGAACTTTTCTTCTAAGTTCCCCGTGGTCTGCTTATAAAACTTTCAAGCCATAAGCTTTTGATCTTTTATTCCATTTAACCTTAAAAATCTTACTGACCTACTAAAGTGGCTCCCATAAAATATGTGCATAAAATTCTAACTTTTAATACCTCCAGCTTTTGATATAAATTGTTTATAGTCACTCGTATACAAAAATAAACCTGTTTTAAGGTAACCGACATCATAATGAATTTCTAAATATTTAGAATACTAATGCTTTTTCAACACATATTCTTCTCTCGGCCATTTCTCAGCTGTAACACAGAAAAGAACATAAATTCCTAAAACTTACATATACAAATAAATCTTGGTAGCAACGACATTGGAAAAAAACTCATGTAAATATATTATACACTTTCACATAGAATTGTATCGTATCGCATGTCTGTTTGCCGGTAATAAGCATAAAACATACATCACCTTTAATAACTCTATTTCTCCAACTTCTCAAATAAGAAGGATAAAAGAGAAATGCTTGTAGCTGGTTAAATACCAAATACGAAAACATAACAATTACACCTTCACTATGTATCAAAAATATAAGCACAAAAAAGGACTAGAAATGTTAAACGGAAAATTTATAAGTGCCGAGGTATATAACCATAAAAATGGCTTAAAATGATCATCAACGTATATGTTGAGTGTGCAAATATTGCAATAAAAATAAATGAGTGAAGGACGTCGTAAAATATTTTATACGTGATGTTGAGTTATAACGTATGGTAACAAATTTAAGAAAAGATATTACTCGCAGATACAAGTAAGATAGATATATGTATATTATGTCAGTTAGTAGATGTCTATAAATACGCATACGTATGTATAGAACATTAAATTTATGAACAAACATGTAATTGTTTGTCTGCGAAAAAATCAAAAGCTGTAGTGAAAGAAAGTTTATAAAAGAGGAATTTATGATGTTTTCGTAATACAATATAAAAGAGATTAAAATAATAGCAGCATTATTTAATGAATAAAAAAACGCAAAATAACTAGCGGAGAACAGAACTAGAACGGAACTAGAACAGAACTAGAACAGAACTAGAGCAGAACTAGAACAGAACTAGAACAGAACTAGAACAGAACTAGAACAGAACTAGAACAGAA
>NW_025812772.1:0-1148 GCF_022045245.1 Lucilia cuprina
ACAGAACTAGAACAGAACTAGAACAGAACTAGAACAGAACTAGAACAGAACTAGAACAGAACTAGAACAGAACTAGAACAGAATTAGAATAGAACTACAACAGAACTAGAACAGAACTAGAACGGAACTACAACAGAACTAGAACAGAACTAGAACAGAACAAGAACAGAACTAGAACAGAACTAGATTTCTTATGGCATATGCATTTTGCCCCTCACTGTATCGCATGCTCCATATTGTGTATATGCTAGTGTACAACATTTAAGCAAATTAAAAATCCTTAACTTCATTATAACACACATTTATGTAGTTTGGCTTATATTACCACTCATACAAACTTATACTTGTAATACACTCTCAAAAAACATATACATATCCGCCAAGCTTCTTATCCAACCAATTCCGTTTGTAGACTCGTTCTATAAAAGTATCTACATGTTGAAAACTAATAAACACTGACAGCATAATTTATTGCCACATACATAGTATTCGTTGCAAAAGCATACAAGGAAAAAAACAACTAAAGTAGCAACAAATTACCTGTATTCACGTTACTTACAACGTATGTATACAACACCAGCAGCAACAACAACAACAGCAACATCCAAATCAACAGCAGCGATATAAAATAAAATTCGTAACTTTACGAGCATTTGTTCACTCACACTTGGCAATGTTTTGGAAGGCTTTTGTTGAAAAGGTTGAAGAAACAGTAATGTAAAGGAGTTTATAAAATGTGCTTAACTGACCTATTAGTATGTAAGTCTATTCGTAGTGAGTCTTGCGCTTTTTCCGAATACAGAAAATAAATCATGTTTGATACCAAAGTCAAAAGCAATTTCGTTAAGGAATTATTTTTTGATCTTCCATTCGAGGATCACGTGCGATAATACAGCGGTTTGCAAAGTACAAATTCTCTATAGTCTAGTCAATAGTCTAATTTATAGTCTAGTCTATAATATAGTCTATAGTCTAGTCTATAGTCCAGTCTATAGTCTAGTCTATAGTCCAGTCTATAGTCTAGTTTATAGTCTAGTCTATTGTCTAGTCTATTGTCTAGTTTATAGTCTAGTCTATAGTCTAGTCTATAGTCTAGTCTATAGTCTAGTCTATAGTCTAGTCTATAGTCTAGTCTATAGTCTAGTCTA
>NW_025812773.1:0-2413 GCF_022045245.1 Lucilia cuprina
AACAGAACTAGAACAGAACTAGAACAGAACTAGAACAGAACTAGAACAGAACTAGAACAGAACTAGAACAGAACTAGAACTAGAACAGAACTAGAACAGAACCAGAACCAGAACAGAACTAGAACAGAACTAGAACAGAACTAGAACAGAACTAGAACAAAACTAGAACTGAACTAGAGCTGAACTAGAACTGAACTAATCTAATCATTTGACAAACAAATGTCATTTGCTAGCTCTATCCGGCTTATTAGTTTAAGTATAGAATTAACTTTTTCTGATGATTTAATTGTACAAACTCTCTGTCACCTAAATTCGCTGTTAATTCATTTCAAGCATGACTGCTCTTCATTTCGTTCAGACAATGAAATATTTCTTAAGTTTTTTTTCTTTTCTTTAAAAGCCAAAGATATTTGAAACTTTTTTACTTACTTTATAATTTATTTAATTTAGATACGTCAGATGAGAAAATAATATATATATATAAAAAATTTTACGTATGCATGAAGTGTAAAGATATAAAAGTTGTAGACCAAGAGAATTGAAAAAAAAAAACGATTTTAAACAAAATCATGTTAAAGAAGGTCACTGGTGTTTAGTTTCCTAAACTGTAAAAGTGAGAGAGTGTTTGTTTGTCTGTTTGTGGGTTGTTTTTTATTGCTTTTTTTCATTTGCTTGAAGTTTAATAAAGCGGAAATTGAAACTTTTCATTGGAAATCTAATCAGAGCATTACGAAATTTCTTTGTTTTTTTTGTAGGAGTACTGAAAGAACAAATCTTTTTAGCATAAACTTTTTTGATACAAAATCCGGTAGTGGATTTCAAAGAAAAAAAATTTAATTGATTAAACAAACTAAAAAATGCTTTTAAATATTAAGGTCATAACAGAGAGGTTAGAGGAAGTTAAATAGTTTATAGTAAATAAAGGATAAATGTGATTGTAGTTGATTTAGAAATTATAATTTTTTGAGAAATTTATTTACATCTCCCTGTGGATAAAAAACTTAAATTTTCTTTATGCAAAATTCTTTAGCTGAAGCTTTAACAGCCTATTTACTTAAGATTTCAGAAACCCTAGAATTGATAAACAATTTCATTGATATTCAGGAATTTTTTAAATTTTTTCTCCCCTATACTAGCAGCAGCTTGGAGTTCTTTACGTGTTTGTTTTTATTTTAAAATTTGCATTTATTTTAAAGACTCACTTCACTTTGTCAAAATAAAGTCCTCTTTTGTGATTATTCTATACATGAATGTGTGTGTATGTGTGTTTTTATAAACATAAACACACTCATGCTGGCACGCATACATATGCAAATTAAAAATTGAGGGCATCCTTTTTTTATTCGTGTGTTGTTGGTTTTACATCCTTTATAATGTTTATATTTTTTCACAGAATCTTGATACAGTTTTTTTTTTCGCCACATTCGTGTATCAGAATGAATGAAAGGCGGTTGCTTAAAAATATTTTTATACGTTATTCCATAGATATAGAAGAAACAAAGAAAAAAATAAAAAAAACAGAATTTCTGTAGAAAAAAAACTTGTGATGAGTAACATATCCATATATGAAATCAAACACTTTTACATACTTATGTCGGGCTTTAAACATCACAAACCTCAATTTACTTTGCATACTAAACCAACCAACCATTCTCTATAATACCTTCTTCTATACTATTCTACACCTTACTCGTACAGTGATGCTTACTGCTGCACAATATCCCATATAAATTCTCGGAATGTTGTTGATGATATTGCTGTCGTTGTTGCTGTTGTTGTTACAAACACCCTGCAGTTTATGTTGTGTTTTTTATCAACATCGTCAGAAGCAGCAGCAGCATCAGTTTCTCCTTCACTACACATGTCGCTGTTACTATGTGTTTTTTCTTGGCGGTTGGCTGTTGTTGAAGAATTTTTTTTTGTTCATTCAAATTTCGTTGTATGCACTGTCACATACAGTAGGAAATAAAGAATTTTGGACAGCAAATTAATGGGACCAACTAATTCATACAAATCCCTAATTTGCAACCATTCTGTTTCTGTTTTAGTTCTGTTATCTTCTAGTTCAGTTCTAGTTCTGTTATCTTCTAGTTCAGTTCTAGTTATGTTCTATTTCTGTTGTAGTTCTGTTCAAGTTCTGTTTTAGTTCTTTTTTGGTTCTGTTCTAGTTCTAGTTCTGTTCTAGTTCTGTTCTAGTTCTGTTCTAGTTCTGTTCTAGTTCTGTTCTATTTCTGTTCTAATTCTGTTCTAGTTCTGTTCTAGTTCTGTTCTAGTTCTGTTCTAGTTTTGTTTCAGTTCTGTTCTGGTTCTGTTCTAGTTCTGTTCTAGTTCTCTTCTAGTTCTGTTCTAGTTCTGTTCTAGTTCTGTTCTGGTTCTGTTCTAGTTCTGTTCTAGTTCTGTTCTAGTTCTGTTC
>NW_025812774.1:0-1964 GCF_022045245.1 Lucilia cuprina
CTAGTCTATAGTCTAGTCTATAGTCTAGTCTATAGTCTAGTCTATAGTCCAGTCTATAGTCTAGTCTATAGTCTAGTCTATAGTCTAGTCTATAGTATAGTCTATAGTATAATCTATAGTCTAGTCCATAGTCTAGTCCATAGTCTAGTCCATAGTCTAGTCCATAGTCTAGTCCATATTCTAGTCCATAGTCTAGTCCCTAGTCTGCTTACTTTTCACTCCTTATTAACTTGTTAAAATGTATTGACTAATTTATCCAACTTTGCTAATGTCACTTATTGTTTGCATTTATTACTCCTTATTAATACATAATAACAACAACAATGGCCATAACATCCGCTATTCCTTCTATTTACTCCCTTCCATTTATCTTTAGTTTCTTAGTAATTCTTAAAGAGACCGTTTGTTAGGAGATTAATTATTATTTTCAAATTAATCTAACGCGTAAACTAATCGTTTTATTAAAAATATTTTTGCATTTATTTGTTATTTAATAAATGCTCAATAGATTTATATAAAAATATCTATGAAAAGTGTTAAATTAATAAGAGAAAAAAGTGTTAGAAAGTTAGCTACAAACTGCATAAAAAATTGTAATGCAAGAAAGAAAAAAAGAAATTTGGCGGCAGGTTTTTGTGTTGTTATTGCATATAAGCAACAAGAAAAAAAAATGAGTGCATATCAAGTGAAATAGTGAGTGCAAGTGGGTGAATATAAATAAGTGCATTAACATAGTGTTGTTTTTGTTATAAACACCCCTTCCACTAAGAAAAAATGCAACATCCATCAATAAAAGTGAAGTGTTATTGTTAGTTTGTAATGTTTTCAGTATTTTATATTTTTTCTAAAAGGTTAAAATAATTCATGTCCATTGTACACATATTAAAATATATCATAAAAAGATATAAATATATAACTAAAATGAAATCATTAACATAACTGCATACCTATACGCAGATTTAAATATGTTTGTTAAAAGAATTTTAACAACTTCTTAAAGGTGAGTGTTTATATATTAATTTACCAAAGTAAAATATTTAAAAAACTCTAAATTGGATTAGACTATTGTCCAGAAAGTCTTGATTATGGTATAGCTTACACTATTGTCTGGAATTGTAAACTTTACTATAGAATTAACTATAAATTAAACTATAGACTAGACTATAGACTATAAGACTACAAACTAGATATTAGATTAAACTATAGACATGACTATAGGATTGATTGATTGACTAGACTAAACCCAAGAATATAGGCAAGACTTGACTATAGACTACAGCAGACTTTAAATAAGATTATAGACTATACTTTAAAATAGACTATGACTAAACTATACACGAGACCAGGCATAGACTAGACAATAAACTAGACTATAGACTAGACCATAAATCAGACTATAGACCGAACTATAAATTAGACTGCAAATTAGGCTATAGAATAGACTTTAGATTATACTATAAACTACACTATACACTAGACTATAAACTTGATTATAAACTTGACTATAGAATAGACTGTAGAGTAGACTATAGATTAGACTATAGACCAGACTATAGACTAGACTATAGACGAGACTATAAACCAGACTAAAGACTAGACTATACGCTAGAGTACACACTAGACTATAGGCTAGAGAGTGGACTACACTATAGACTAGACCTATAAACTATACACAAGACTACAAACTAGACACCAGATTAGACTATAGTCATGGTAATAGACTGAGAATATAGGCAGGACTATAGACTTGACTATAGACTAGTGTAGACTTTTGATAGCACTATAGAATAAGCTAAACTCAACTAAGCTAAACTATAGACTAGACTATAAACTGGACTATTGACTAGACTTTACATTAGACTATAAACCAGACTATAGACTAGACTGCAGACTTGACTATAGACTAGACTACAGACTACACTGTAGTCTAATCTAATGTCTATAGGTAGACTATAGACTAGACT
>NW_025812775.1:0-1450 GCF_022045245.1 Lucilia cuprina
GTCTAGTCTATAGTCTAGTCTTTAGTCTAGTCTATAGTCTAGTCTTTAGTCTAGTCTATAGTCTAGTCTATAGTCTAGTCTATAGTCTAGTCTATAGTCTAGTCTATAATCTAATCTATAGTCTAGCCTATACTCTAGCCTATAGTCTAGCCTATACTCTAGCCTATAGCCTAGTCTATAGCCTAGTCTATAGTCTATTCTATATAACTAGTCTAAAATAAATCTTTTTAAATGCAAACTAAAAAATTGTCTTCTTTCTTAAAAAATTCTTGTCTATAAATTAAAAGCTTTTAACGTCTCAATGGCCAATAAATAAACACAGAATTTTAAGCCAAACACTTAATATTTTTTTGTGAGAAACATAAATATTAAAGTGAAGAAAATACTGTAAATAAAATAAATAAAACACCAAACAATACCAAAATCTAGGGAATGGTTAAATAAAAATATCCATCTAAATATGAATGTTCATATGTACATATGTGAGCTTTTATTGTCAAAAGGATATTTGATTATTAAACAAAGATAAGTATTTATCATGTAACAAACTCTTATGAAATATTTAAATAGGAATATATTTGTTAGTATATAAAAGTATATAGAAATAAACCACAATAAATGTACATTAACACAATAGAAAATGATATGAGTATGTGCCCATGTTTACATACATTCTTTTTAAGGTTTAATGTTGTTGATGGCAAAATAATTGATGAGGGATTTTTACTTAGAGTTCTTTTAATATTGTTCATATACAAGAAACACTCTCTGGCTAGTTCTTACACACTTAACCACCCATCCACCTCTCTCTAGGGAAATTTAAATACAAAACCAGACAACTACAACCCACTAGTACAACACATTATAAGTAAGAGTAATAAATGAACAGAATGCCTGTAGGCGATTAGGTTGTCGTGCAACTCAGCAGCCAATATGTTGCATGTTAGTGATAGCTTTTAAGTCTATTTATGATGAGGGTTCATTTTGTGTTTTTATATACTTTATGTTACAATTTTTCTCATTTTTGATGTTTGCTGCTTTTTAAAAGATTAAAACAAAGTTAAGAATGTGTTTTTTAATAAACCTTATCTGAGTCAATAAATAAAAAAAAAAATATCAAAAAATTATTGCGTTTTGCCAAAGTTTTGACAGGAATTTTCGAGAAAGTGTTAAAAAAGGGAGACTAGAATATTTTGTGTGTAAAATTTAAGATTTCTTTTAAACTTTTAAATATTACCAATTTAAAAGCAGTTGTTTTAACCCTCTAACACGTACTTTTATGAACTTATATAGACTAGACTATAGACTTGACTATTACAGACTAGATTGTCGTGCAACTCGTGATTAGATTAGACTAGACTATAGACTAGACTATAGACTAGACTATAGACTAGACTATAGACTAGACTATAGACTAGACTATAGACTAGACTATAGACTAGACTATAGA
>NW_025812776.1:0-1663 GCF_022045245.1 Lucilia cuprina
CTATAGTCTAGTCTATAGTCTAGTCTATAGTCTAGTCTATAGTCTAGTCTATAGTCTAGTCTATAGTCTAGTCTATAGTCTAGTCTATAGTCTAGTCTATAGTTTAAAGTCTAGTCTTTAGTCTGGTCTATATCCTAGTTTATACTCTAGTCTACTCTTTTGTCTAGGCTACAGTCTAATTTCTAGTCTGGGGTATAATCTAGTCTATAGTCTAGTCTCTAATCTATAGTCTTTTATATAGCTTAGTCTATGGTCTGGAATAATGGTTCTTGTTTCTTCGCTAAAATTTTGTTTCACCAGTTGTTTCTCCCAACACCTTGCAAAACCATTAATTCACTAGTACCTTTTATTTTACCTAAATGTAAATTAAGTTTTTTTATTTAGTTCTTCTCAACGTCATTTGAGCTGTAAGTTAAAAAAAACTAAAAAAAAACACTATTAATGTAAGAGTGAGCAAGACTCATCAGGGCGCTGACAAAAAATTGCATTTGTATAGGAAAATTGCAATTTTCTAGCAGACAATTTTCTCTGTTTCGTTGCCTATTGGTTACATGCAAATGAATAGCGTTGGTAAATGAAAAAACAAGAATAATGATAAAAAAAAGATGCGAAACTTGCTGCAACAAACATCATCTAAATAAAAATTCTATATTCTATTTTTTATTTAAATTCTTTTTTTTATAAATTTTGTTCTTGTTGTTTAGAACGACGATGGTGATGATGATGATGATTTTATTTCCTACACACACATCAACAAACACACACTAATACATAAATATTGCACATCGCATGCAATCAGCCTAAAATGTATGCTATAGAAATTTGCTTAAAAAGAAATTACATAGAAACCATTTAAATACAATGCATATTTTTAAGGGTGGGTTTATTTTGCAATGCTGTGGCACGATTGCTCTTATGCAGTTAACAGGGAACCAAACTCACGTTTGTATAAAAAAGCAATTTCTTTATATATTTTTTTATATGTAGAAAAGTATTGTGCTTGCACATACATACATAAATGTTAAGCTAACGTTTAATTATTTAGGTTTTTTCAAAATCTATACAAAAATAAAACAAAAAAATATACATATGATAAAATATGAAGCATATATAAAAGGCGTTTGTATGTACAAAAAAAAATTTGAAAATCGAATATTGACATTTGAGTTTTCATTTCGTATGAACATTCTTTTTTATATTGTAGCAATACAAATAGTTGATTGGGGTTGTAAAATAAAAATCTTTAGCAAAAATTGATAATTGGTAGAGAAAAACAACTCAAAAAGAAATTAGCATCAAAAGTATCAACTGATTGATTTGTTAAGAGGAAATCGTGAAAAAATAAGGCATACTTTAAGGTGTTAATTAGTTGACATTTCAAATTAATTGCATTTTCTGTATTGATGGCAATAAAAAGGCATTAATGCATAAAGTGTTAATTGCTTGACACCTTATTGTCGTTAACATATGTTCGATTTTTTTATAGCATCACAAGTGTGAGGCAATTAATATTTTATGCTTACTTTGTTCTTAGATATCTCAAAAATTATGCAATTTCATAGTCATAGTCTAGTCATAGTCTAGTCATAGTCTAGTCATAGTCTAGTCATAGTCTAGTCATAGTCTAGTCATAGTCTAGTCATAGTCTAGTCATAGTCTAGTC
>NW_025812777.1:0-1650 GCF_022045245.1 Lucilia cuprina
CAATTATGGCAAAAAAAAAAAAAATAAAAAAAGACGAATAACAAATGATGAACGAGTGACATGAACCAGCTTACACTTTTCAACAATTACAATTGCTGTTGCATGGCCTCCGTTGGCATTTGTTTGCATATTGCTGCTGCACTTTGAGCAATAATGAGATGATAACGCAACAGTAATACAAACTGAACTAAAAGAATATTTTAAAGAATTTTAAGCGTAAATAATTGAATGGAATCAGCAGTGTTTTTTACTTATTTTTTCTTAATTTTCTTTTTTCATTCCATTCACGCAGTGTCTAACACGAGACACAAAAGATTATTGTGTTTTATTTTTCTTGTTGTAATTTTATGATTATTTTTTCTATTATTTTTTTTATTTACAATTACTTTATATTTTATTTTCCTGGGTATTGTTTGGGTCCCAATGAACTTTGTAATCAATAAGACATTAAATTTACTGTCTATATACAACTGAACATTGTTGCGTGAGATTGTGTGCAAAATAATTGTTGCACACATTTGAATATGTTGCGCATAATACTAATAAGACTTTAAAATAATGTAAAAATTAAATTTTAAATTTATTATTAATTTTAATTTATTACGACATGATTATCGTTTCAAAATTACTTAGGTCTGCCAAAGAAATATGTCTTCGTTAATCATTATTTCCAAGAGGCGCCAAATTTATGACCGCTTTAAGTTAAAGATTAAGAAAATTTTAATTAATTTCCTACAATTCGCATTTTCACTGAAAGACGATATTTTTCTACAATATTTCTAGATTTTTAATGAAATGTCTATTTTAATCAAAATTTCATTACAAAATTTTACTCTTTTATATATCTGCTTTAAAATGTAAAAAAACTAAAAAACATTCACACATTTTATTTTTACACTTGCCTTAATTTGTAAATACCCATACTATAGTTTTGTATTTTTTAGAATTTGTTTTTTTCTTTTCCTATAAATTTCTGATTTTCATTTTGCAGCCGTAGCGTAGCTAGTGTTCATAGTTGTTGTTTCTTTTCTTTTTGGCACACATCTGACTGTCTGTGCTGAATACGTAGACAAAGAGTCTACACAGGTTCACATTACACACATTGTGTGTAGAATTGACTTTAAACAGATGCATTTATTACATTGTTTTGTGTATTATAAATAAAATAGCAATTTATTGCAATTCTTTTTATGTGATTTATAAGTTGTTGTTGTCGTTGCCTTGGTCAAACAGTAAATTTTTATAAATTATTTATCAAAATAAAAAAAATGTATTTACTCGTGGCTTTAATTAGAAAATTTGGGAATTAATTCAAAATTTGATATGTCAACAGTCGACGTATGAGAAATTTTCCTTAATGAAAAGGTAAAATATTTATCATACGCTAACTGTAGTGGGAACAGTAATGAGAGGAGATAAATATTACGTATACGCATCAGACAAATTTCAAGTAATAATGTTTGCCAATACATTTCATCATACTCCGTCAAACCTTAAAAAAAATCTTCCAGAAACTAGACAATACACTAGTCCATAATCTATACTAGACTATAGACTAGACTATAGATTAGACTATAGACTAGACTATAGACTAGACTATAGACTAGACTATAGATTAGACTATAGACTAGACTATAGACTAGACTATAG
>NW_025812778.1:0-1521 GCF_022045245.1 Lucilia cuprina
ATAGATAGATATATAGATAGATAGATAGATAGATAGATAGATAGATAGATAGATAGATAGATAGATAGATAGATAGATAGATAGATAGATAGATAGATAGATATGTAGTTTATAAAAAATAGAGGAAATCACAGCTGTTTGTGACTCTGGGAATGGAACAGCTGTTTTGTTAAATTGTTTAAATACACGCACATATTTTCTTTTAATAATTTAACATAAATATAACTTTTTCCCTGCAACCTAGTCTCAACTATTCACTTTTAATTGTTAGGTTTTACTTTAAACACTTTATTAAAACATAGTTTTAAGGAAAAAAATCAATAAAAAGAAACAAAAAAGTCTAACTTTTAATTGTTTGAATATTTAAACATTTAAAATAAATACTAAATATGTTAACCTCCAAACTAAACCACTATAAAAGTACTTGAGGTTAACTTTTACCCAACCTTTTACTGTAAGTATAAATAAACCATTAAAATTTCTGTTCCAAAACAAAAACCCTCATACCAAAAGTCAAGGCTGTTCGGATGCCTCACGATATCCCCATCATGAATAACTACTAACATGTAAATTAATGTAACCTGCTGCTAAAGGTTTTCGAATAAACATTGAAAAAAACCTAAATAATTAATTAAAATAATGTTATCTCTACAAACATATGTCTTTTGATACGGGGAACAAATGACCTGAAAAAGATTCCACCCTCACCACTTATTTATAATAGTTAAATGGTTTTAAAGGCAGTAGTGGGCAACATATAAACACAAAACAGCTGACTTCCTTCAAAAAGGCTGAAAAGCCAGCAATAGATGTTTTATTCTCAAGCTCTGCTTGGCACTTGTCCAAAAGAATCGAAACAACTGAAGCATTTCCCCCAAAACAGATACTTGAGCTTACAAAACATTTTGGTCTTCTAAACCCTCGCCTACTTAAAATATCTACATGTGTAAATTTTAATGTGGGAAATTGAACAAAAGACTATAATTTAAAATACGAAAAAATAAAATATCAACAAACCAATAGCAATTTATTAAAATGTTAAGTCTTTCGTAGAATTCATAAAGCCTAGACCATAAAAAGTAACTAAAGTCCTTTTTGTAGTTGGCACAGTTTTATGTTTATGACCAATTTGCCTCTTAACCCACTAACCCAACCCAAGTCAACAATCTCCTCTGCCTTTTGTCAGCAATTTTTGGGCATTTTTCTTTTCGTTTTTAACAGAAAAAATTTATTTCATTTTTTTATGGCAAATATTCAATGTTGTTTGTTTTTAGCATTTTTTGTTTTTCTTTGAACAATTTTCCTTGAACTTAGTTGTTACAATGTTACTTTTTCGCACAAGCTAATAGACGGGAAGTTGTGAAGAGAAAAAGAGCACAATTATTGATTTACAAAATTTAAAAGTTTTTAGTTTTTTATAGACTAGACTATAGACTAGACTATAGACTAGACTATAGACTAGACTATAGACTAGACTATAGACTAGACTATAGACTAGACTATAGACTAGACTATAGACTA
>NW_025812779.1:0-1145 GCF_022045245.1 Lucilia cuprina
AATAGTCTATAGTCTGGACTATAGAATAGTCTATAGTCTGGACTATAGAATAGTCTATAGTCTGGACTATAGAATAGTCTATAGTCTGGACTACAGAATAGTCTATAGGCTGGACTATATAATATTCTATAGTCTGGACTATAGAATAGTCCATTGTCTGGACTATAGAATAGTCTATAGTCTGGTCTATTCTATTCCGAAAAGGTTAATATTTTTTTAGTGCCTCTGATTATTGCTTACAATAACATGTCAATTCAGTTATGGTTTTTGTTTGTGTTGTTGTCCATTATTATTCTCAATGTTTTCTGTTGTTATGTATGTTGCAGTCCATAAAATAATCTTATTCATTTATTTTTATTATTATTTCTTATAGTTTTTTGTTTTTCTTTTATTTTTGTATATTATTCTTGTTCATTGCTTTGCAACTTAATTTATATGAAACATTACATTGCAGAGATGGTAAGTTGGATAAAACGATAATATTCAATGTTTTGAAGACTTTATATTTTCCTCCAAAATTTCAATCGATTTTCCATCTTTGTTATAAAACTTTTATATAGTTGAGTATTACATTATTGTGGTATATATACACAATTGTAATGTAATTGTTCGATAGTAAATATTAAGAGAGGTTTGAACGACCCAGAGTAGAGAGAAAGAAAGAGAGTAAGGAGCTTATATTGAATGAATATATGAATTTATGAATGTGTGTATTATTATGATGATTATGATATTGTGTAATCGCCCACATGATGATTTATATCACATTTCATATTGTTATAATGTAATAACAGGAATTGTAAGTTTTATTAGTTTTTGTATTTGCTTTTGTAAATATCGAAGTTTTTCTTTAACGTTTAAAAAAAGAAAGAAAAAAATCTCAACTTTGGAAAGGTGTTTATTCTAAGGTCTAGTCTAGTCCATTGTAGAGTCTATATTCTAGTCCATTGTCTAGTTTATAGTCTAATATAGTCTAGTCCATAGCCTAGTCTGTAGTCTAGTCTAGTCTATAGTCTAATCTATAGTCTAATCTATAATCTAGTCTATAGTCTAGTCTATAGTCTAATCTATAATCTAGTCTATAGTCTAGTCTATAGTCTAGTCTATAGTCTAGTCTATAGTCTAGTCTATAGTCTAGTCTATAG
>NW_025812780.1:0-1201 GCF_022045245.1 Lucilia cuprina
AACAGAACTAGAACAGAACTAGAACAGAACTAGAACAGAACTAGAACAGAACTAGAACAGAACTAGAACAGAACCAGAACTAGAACAGAACCAGAACTAGAACAGAACTAGAACAGTACTAGTACAGAGTTAAAACCTGGTACCAAATGATTCCCCTTTTGCTTTCGTTTCGTAGATTTTAACGCTCAAATATAAAAAAAGTGCTGCAGTAAAGAAAAGGCACAAAACTAAAATAGAAATCCACCTTAACAATTTTGTTAAGTACTTCATAGTCACATTTTCAAAAAGCTTAAGCGGAAAACTACTAGAGATTGAAGTGAAAACAAAAACAACAACACAGTACAATTATTTATGCTGCGATATAGTTTAGGGGACGATGCTGATGGTCGAAACAAGTAGAATAGAATTGTTTTGTAAATAATAACAATGGCAATAAAGGAAATGTTGCTAAAAACTTAACTTAGCGTTAAGAAACAAATAATCATTTGAAGCCTTAATACAGCTTAGATACCTTATAGTACTTTAGATAATTTGCCTGTATGTTAAGTTTAGATATGTAGGTGTTTTCAGTTATTTTGTTATTGCCGTTGAGTTTAAGGACAAATTGGCTTTTTATAAGTACTTAAATCTTGGTCATTCTTGTTTTTTATGATGCTGTTGATAGTGGTAAAATGTTTTGGTACTTTTTGGTATAAGAGCTTTTAAATGAATAGTTTAGGTGAATTGATATGTAGTTTTATTAGGAGATGATAGAATTAAACGTACAATGTTTAACATAGCTTAACTTTCAAAGGGGTAAATGTTAAACATTTATTGAAATTGAATATTAAGCTAAAGTGTCAATAAATATTTGGGGTTTATCAGGTTTATTCTATAGTCTAGCCTATAGTCTAGCCTATAGTCTAGTCTTTAGTCTAGTCTTTAGTCTAGTCTTTAGTCTAGTCTATAGTCTAGTCTATGGTCTGGTCTATAGTCTAGTCTAAAGTCTAGTCTATATTCTAGTCTATGGTCTAGTCTATGGTCTAGTCTATGGTCTAGTCTAGAGTCTAGTCTATAGTCTAGTCTAAAGTCTAGTCTAGAGTCTAGTCTATAGTCTAGTCTAAAGTCTAGTCTAGAGTCTAGTCTATAGTCTAGTCTATAGTCTAGTCTATAGTCTAGTCTATAGTCTAGTCTATAGTCTAGTCTATAGTCTAGTCTATAG
>NW_025812781.1:0-1156 GCF_022045245.1 Lucilia cuprina
AGAACTGAACTAGAACTGAACTAGAACTGAACTAGAACTGAACTAGAACTGAACTAGAACTGAACTAGAACTGAACTAGAACTAAACTAGAACTGAACTAAAAATGAACTAGAACTGAACTATAACTGAACAAGAACTGAACTTTCTAAAATTTAGAAGAACAAATATATATTGAAAAAGTTTAAATGTATGGCATTTTGATTGGGCTTTAAAAGTACAAATATTACGTACTCCTTTATAAACTAAATATATATAAGTACATATGTTGCAATATAGGTTAAAGTTTCTGTATACACTTGTATAATAAATACATATGTACATATTTGTAGTTTTGCTTCAATGAATTATTGTTATTCTTAAAAGTAAATATCTCTTCTTTGTTGAGGTTACATCCCACTTTTAATTTAAAATTGCCAGTACTCCAACACTGTCACAAAACAATTTAAAATGCTTTTGATGCAACTGTCACTTGCCAATTTTAACTTAAATTTCCATTTGAATAAACAACAGCAACAACAACTACTACCACTACGAAAAATGACTTTTCTACTTTTTTACGTATGTATTATGTATTATGTATGTGAAAGTCTTTCGAGTTATTTTTTCTGTTCTTTCTCTCTACATTTCTACCCAAACAAACTCTTCTTTTTAAAACTTTTTTTTTCTATTTTCCAGATGACTTTCAGGCATTGGTTGTTTTCTTATGCCATTGTTGCACCTGTCACTTAACATTTTGTCAAACGTCAAAACTGCCATTTCAAAACCCATGGTAAAAGTTAAGAAAAACAACAACATTTACTAGAGAAACCCGAAAAAAAAACATAAAACACTATTGAACAACAAAAGCAACTGGCAAAGTAGCGAAAGGGAAAATATCTAAAGTAAACGACCTCTATCTCGTATAGGAACAATAAACATAAAATCAGAGTGTATATGGAATGGATTCATTTTAAAGAGAACTTACTTGAAGACATACTCAGGTATCTGTACAATCCTTCCGTTATTCCTTTTTTCTCCGTATATCTGTCAGTTTTCTGGAAAAATAATAATCTAGTTCAGTTCTAGTTCAGTTCTAGTTAAGTTCTAGTTCAGTTCTAGTTCAGTTCTAGTTCAGTTCTAGTTCAGTTCTAGTTCAGTTCTAGTTCAGTTCTAGTTC
>NW_025812782.1:0-1534 GCF_022045245.1 Lucilia cuprina
GTTCAGTTCTAGTTCAGTTCTAGTTCAGTTCTAGTTCAGTTCTAGTTCAGTTCTAGTTCAGTTCTAGTTCAATTCTAGTTCAGTTCTAGTTCAGTTCTTGTTCAGTTCCAGTTCAGTTCTAGTTCAGTTCTTGTTGAGTTCTAGTTTAGTTCTAGTATAGTTCTAGTTCTAGTTCAGTTCTAGTTCTGTTCTAGTTCT
Organism: Lucilia cuprina; assembly: GCF_022045245.1. Classification (NCBI taxonomy): domain Eukaryota; kingdom Metazoa; phylum Arthropoda; class Insecta; order Diptera; family Calliphoridae; genus Lucilia; species Lucilia cuprina. The sequence goes on from NW_025812782.1 coordinate 199, forward strand.
ATTCATGTTCTGTTCTAATTCTCTTCTAGTTCTGTTTTAGTACTGTACTGGTTTAGCTCTTTTCTAGTTTTGTTCAGTTTTATTAAATTGAGTGTTGGGTAATTTTAAACCCTTTTCTTTGGTTGTGTGTTCTGTTGGCTGTATTTGGTTCAGTTGTTGATGCCAAAGAATGGATGCTGGTGGCTGTGTTTTCATTAAAGTTGATATTAAATGCAGCAAACACAATGATGATTTAAATGATTATGCACCATTAATGCAAGTGCAAATATTTACTACACCATGGACTTAATTAAAATTACTGGAAAATGTTCCTAAATTATATATTTTTAAGTCTTAAACTTGATTCCAAATCGGTTCTAATATGATAAAATAAAGCAGTTAATTGGTAAATAGTTTACTATATTAATTTAATTAAGACACTTTGTATTTATAACTTCCCCAACTTTATTATTTTACTAAACTAGCTTTTTCAAATTTCCTTATTAGATAACTACTCGAAACGAAAACGTTTCGTAATCTCCTCTAAATTAACTTAGAAATTTGCCAACATTTATAGTTTATGATATCTAAATAACTTTGTTATTTCAGTCAATTCCCTCTAGACACTTTTGTATTAAAGTAAATCAATCCATTTATTCATAAAATCTATAGCAATTATGGGTGAAATGTATATGAAAAAGTATTAAAAATTATTAAGTTGCTTAATTACACTTTTGCTCTCGCTGGATTTGTGATGGTATTATACTCAAGAGATTTTCTTTTTGGGAAAAATATTATTTCCAAAAAATATAATTAAAGCTAAAATATGGTTATAATAAGAATTTCTTTGGAAGTTTTCATAAAACAAATCTTAATATAAGTAGACTTTGCCTTGTTGGTCGTGCTATGAGTGTGTGTTTTCGTTATTCAATCTAAATAATATTTTATATTTATAGAGGGCGTGAGGTGGTGAAAATAAAAAAGTAATTCAACTTTTATTAAAGCAAATATTTATTTGTCCTTTCCTATTTTATGAAATGTTGTGTATTGAGCGTAATAAATATAATTTAAACATTTCATTGATTTCTTTTTCTGTGATTTTATTTGTTAGTAAATTGTTGGGAAAAGAGTATAATTAGCACAGCAGTTGTGTAATTAATATTTTATGAAATACACACAATTATACACAGTGTAATAATTCTTTATCAGAAGCAAGTGAACTGAAGTAGAAATTTACTACAACTGAACCAGAAATGAACTAGAACAGAACTAGAACAGAACTAGAACAGAACTAGAACAGAACTAGAACAGAACTAGAACAGAACTAGAACAGAACTAGAACAGAACTAGAACAGAA
>NW_025812783.1:0-4252 GCF_022045245.1 Lucilia cuprina
TTCAGTTCTAGTTCAGTTCTAGTTCAGTTCTAGTTCAGTTCTAGTTCAGTTCTAGTTCAGTTCTAGTTCAGTACTAGTTCAGTTTTAGTTCAGTTCTAGTTCAGTTCTGTTTCTTACTTACGTTTTACTTAAAGCTCACAATGTTATTTAAATATAATACCAAATATTTGAAAATCTTATTATTCTTTAATCTCACACCTTTCTCCTCCGTCGTTTTCTTAAACTCATCATTCTTCCTCCAATTTCTATTAAAATTTAAATCTTCTTTTGAATTCTCTTAGACTTTCATTTCTTTTGTTCCAGTTTTGTTTTCACATTCATTAAAGTTCTCTCTAACGTCAAAAGAAAAAAACTTTAAAACTTTATTAACAAATTTCACTTTGTGTGTGTGTGACCATTACATTAAGAAGATTTGAATACAAAAAAAAAAACGCACAATTTTGCCCCAAAGCCGATTAACCTTGAAACGAAATAATAAAAGTTTCGACTTCTACATTTTAGTAAGTTTAAAGTTTTCCTTTTTTTTTAAGTTGTAACTGCCAACCATGGCCCAAAATAAACCACAAAAGATGACTTAATTAAAAGCAATAACCATAAGGAAAAATATTTCATAAACATACATACAAAAAGTAGTGATGTTCGTTCGACTACTAAGCCTAAAAGTAGGCAAAAGTTTTTAATTAAGAGAAAAGGCAAACACAAGTAAACAAATGAAAATAATTGTATAAAAATGTTACAATATAAAAATTTTGTTGTTCAAAATTGGATTTTACTCTGCGTGTCTCCAATAAAGCATTAAATTACTTGGAATTTAGAGTGAAAAATTTTTTTTTTAATTTTTTTACAAATTACTTAAAGTAAAATTTAAATACTTTTAAGTAGTTTAACTTTCAGGCTACAATTTTATTCAATTTTATTTAGTTATTTTTTTGCTATAAAAATCGGATACTCTTAACATTTTCCATTTGAATAACTGTAGTTATTCGAAATTTATGCAATATTGCTTAAAAGTCATTTCAAACTGCCCCTATTAAGCAACAGCAGGATAGTAATTTATGGATTTTTTTACTTGCATTGCAAATTCTATTTGTTTCCTTTAAAATAAAAGAAAAAATGATGGCAAATAAAAAAGTTTAAGGTAATTTTGCTTTACATTTTATATGTTATCATTTTGTCTTAGATTAGTAGGGTTTTTTGTCTATTTTCCAGAGTAAAATCGTTTTTCTTTTTTTACAGATATTTGGCCAATAGATAGATATTGTATAGATGATTGCCAATTGTTACAATATGTCTGCATTTTGCTACGTTTGATAACTATAATTGTAGCAATAAAAGTTTGTTTAAAAATTTTTTTTGTTTGCTACAAAACGAAATTGTTGGCATTTTTTTTTTCTTTACTCTGCTAAAGCTTTATGGTTTAAATCTAAAATACAAAGAAAAAGAGAAAAAATCACAATTACTACAAACGGAAGTTTATATACGCACTCAGGCAAAAACAGACAGACAGAAAAACACAAACACGCACACAAGTACAAAACTTTTGTTAAATATTTTAGTTTGTAAAACATCAGCCATACACACACACACACATATGTATATAAAACCTAGAAAACCAGCAATTATAATTGTGATTGCTCCTGCAAGATATAGACAATAAAAGGTACTGACTCTGTATTAGTAAATGAACGACTGAACCAACACGAAAAAAACGTCAAATTCCCATAACAATGCAAACTTTATGCGTTTGTTGTAAAAAAAGAATAAAAAAATAAACGCAAAAGTAATAAATGCATTAAAAAATATTGTTAATGCCAGTTGGTTGGTTTCATTTGGGTTTTGTTAGTTGTGGTAATATTTAAAAGTTCAAACGGTTAATAGAGTTAAAGTTTACTCAGTAATTTTGTTATTTCTTTTATGATTTGCTTTAAGGAATCAGGTAATTTAAAAGTTATTTAATAGAGTTGCGTATTTAGGAAGAAACCGATTAGTGGCAGTAAATATGGTTTAAATAAAGAGGCAATAGCTCAGAAATCTTAAACAATTCTATAGTCCATATTATAGACTATTCAATAGTCCACGCAATATTCTACTCTACAGTCCAGATTATAGACTATTTAATATATAAAAGTCTAAAGACTATTCTATAGTCTAGACTATAGACTATTCTATAGTCTGGACTATAGACTATTCTATAGTCTAGACTATAGACTGTTCTATAGTCTGGACTATAGACTATTCTATAGTCTAGACTATGGACTATTCTATAGTCTAGACTATAGACTATTCTATAGTCTAGACTATAGACTATTCTATAGTCTGGACTATAGACTATTCTATAGTCTAGACTATTGACTATTCTATAGTCTGGACTATAGACTATTCTATAGTCTAGACTATAGACTATTCTATAGTCTAGCTTATAGACTATTCTATAGTCTAGCTTATAGACTATTCTATAGTCTAGCTTATAGACTATTCTATAGTCTAGACCATAGACTATTCTATAGTCTAGACCATAGACTATTCTATAGTCCAGACCATAGACTATTCTATAGTCCAGACTATAGACTATTTTATAGTTCAGACTATAGACTATTCTATAGTCCAGACTATAGACTATTCTTTAGTCCAGACTATAGGCTATTCTATAGTCCAGACTATTCTATAGTTCAGACTATAGACTGTTCTATAGTCCAGACTATAGAATATTCTATAGTCCAGACTATAGAATATTCTATAGTTCAGACTATAGACTATTCTATAGACCAGACTATAGACTATTCTATAGTTCAGACTATAGACTATTCTATAGTTCAGACTATAGACTATTCTATAGACCAGACTATAGAAAATTCTATAGTTCAGACTATAGACTATTCTATAGACTAGACTATAGAAAATTCTATAGTTCAGACTATAGACTATTCTATAGTCCAGACTACAGACTATTTTATAGTCCAGACTATAGGCTGTGCTGACTGTAGCCCAAACTATTTACTATCCTAGTTTCTTTTCAGTTTTAAAATATATAAAATTTGTTAACAAATTGCAGATTAAATTAACTACCAAAACAGTTACTTTACTTTATGTCCCTAATAATGTTATCGAAAAGAAATCTTTTTATTCTCTTATTAGTAAAATTTAAATATCAGTTTTAATATTTAAACAATTTTAGTAAAACTAATTACTTTTTCACACTAAACTTCAAGCTAACTAATTGTAGGACTATATAGTTAAACCAAAAAGCAGAGGAGTTTAACTAGCTCTAACTAGTTACGATTATGTACAATTTTCTATAATAAAATTTTATGTTTTTAAACATTAAAGCCCATTAAAATGTCTTTAAATAAACTATCAAATGAGTTAGTTTGTATTGCTACTAGTGTTCTAGAACAAATGCGTATGTGTTTTTTGTGAGTATAATTTAGAACAAGAAGAAGAAATGGAACTGTATACAACTTTTAAAATCGAGAACAAAACCCCATTACAAATGTCAAGCACATTTGCCAAACAGTGTCAGTATGAGGTCAAAAATATCAACGAAGCAATGTACAACAAATACAACGTGTGTGCCAAAAAAAAAACACAACAACAATAGTAATAACAACAAAATTAAAACGTAGAGAAAAGCAAATACTTACACACACTCATGCATAAATTGAAATAAACAAACATACCAATACATAAACAGTTTTCAAATGTTCACATAAATACATACCTCCCATATCCGCATCCGTTTGCTGAAGAATCATTTAAACATTTAAATGTATGAATTCATATACGTGCATACGCACTTATATAGAATTGTAAAATCTAAATTTCTCGGCAGATCGTGGAACTAGGTTCCTATTGTGTTGGTTAATGCTCAGGTAATGGTTAAATGTGTATATCTTGTAATTTTCATGTAGTTCATGAATTCATTTTTATGACAACAGGAATATTAAAGCTTTTATTTTTTCTGTAACTTAAAGCTGCAGGGTCAATATTGATGCATATGTAACTTGAGTGTGCATATGTCGAGTTTAACGCACAGGGATTATAAAAAGCCCACATTACCAATATTCGTAACCATGTAGTGAAATAAACATCTACTTCCCTTACTGCAAAAAAATTACGAAAATGGAGGAGAAACTGAATAGAACTTAACTAGAACCGAAGTAGAACTGAACTAGAACTGAACTAGAACTGAACTAGAACTGAACTAGAACTGAACTAGAACTGAACTAGAACTGAACTAGAACTGAACTAGAAC
>NW_025812784.1:0-1193 GCF_022045245.1 Lucilia cuprina
AGATAGATAGATAGATGGATAGATAGATAGATAGATAGATAGATAGATAGATAGATAGATAGATAGATAGATAGATAGATAGATAGATAGATAGATAGATAGATAGAATGAAAGATAAAGATGAATTAGTGTTATCTGGAATTGTTTTTAAATTCTTCTTGAGGTCAATTGCCCTAATCTATCGCTTCATAGTGTTGCCTATAAACATACTAAAGAGTTATTGTTTCACCAGTTTCACTTATGCGATTGTATTTAAGAGTTTCCATTACCCGGCCATTTGTTGCATGTAGTTTTTATTTTCTATACATTAAAAAATGTGTATTATGTGTATATGTGTACGGCTTTCCTGCAAATTTGCTCAGCTTAAATTTGTTGCTGTTAGATGGTGTATGATTTTTTTTTCTACCATATTGTTGGTGTTATTGCTGCTGCTGCTCTTTAGTTTGGCTTTGCTTTTGTGTAAATTGTTTTGGCAAAAAAAAAAAAAATAATAATAATTTCTATGAAAATATAATCGACCATGTTGTAACCTTTAAGTAAAAATTAACCTGTTGCCTGCTGCCACTACTGTTGGTTGCTTGTCCTCGCGTGAATTTTAACACGTTTTCATGCTGACGATGCCCTGGTTGTTTTTGCTAATAATTTCTTCGTGTTTTTCATAAAAAAATTTTTCTTAAAAGTTATAAAAAGTATATAAATATTATGATTTTTATGTGTTTATAATAGATGATTAATAAATATGTATAGTGGAAATTATGTTTACTTTGTTTATACCTTTGATACATAATTTAATGGGTATTAGTAAAATGTTGCAAGTAGCTTTATTATTTGCAACAAAGAAAATTCGTGCAATTAGTTATGAAGATTTTTATATAGAGTTAATTTATAACTTTCAATTACAAACATTTCCAACATTTCGTCCGTTTTAGGAAGTTACCATATGCGTGATGCACTTATCAATCTATTGACACAACTTAATCAAAAACCTAGTTCAAATCTTGGTTACCTTCGGTACACTAGTACGTCAGTATGTAATTCAAATCCATATTGTTTTCCAATAAAGACTTGTTCTAGCCTAGTTCTACTTCTGTTCTAGTTCTGTTCTGTTCTAGTTCTAGTTCTGTTCTAGTTCTGTTCTAGTTCTGTTCTAGTTCTGTTCTAGTTCTGTTCTAGTTCTGTTCTAGTTCTGTTCT
>NW_025812785.1:0-1797 GCF_022045245.1 Lucilia cuprina
TTCAGTTCTAGTTCAGTTCTAGTTCAGTTCTAGTTCAGTTCTAGTTCAGTTCTAGTTCAGTTCTAGTTCAGTTCTAGTTCAGTTCTAGTTCAGTTCTAGTTCTCTAATTAAATTTAAAATTAGCAAAAATTATTTATTTTACTCTACTTTCCCATCCGAAAACAAAAAAACAATAAATTTATAAATATCTTAATGAAATTCCATAAATTGTATAGCAAGACAATGACAACAATAATACTCAAACAATACTTTAATATAAAGAAAAATATTTGTATTTATTTTTGGAGATAACACCCCTTTCATTCTTGCTTTACCCACTTCAAAAATTTATTTGTTTTTATATCATCACAGCTTAAAATAATCATAAGTTTGTTTAACAAAACCAAAAATATGATTGCTTTTTGTGCGTAGAATGAAATATAACTTTTCCTTAAAACCACCCCAAAAATTGCATTAAAAATTCCACCCTCTTTAACACCACCCCCAAATAAAACACAATAACAAGTGCACGTGTTTAACCTTCTCCCCCTCCAACATGAAAATAAACACAATACTAGGAAAAGGAAAAATATGCTAATATCCATGTAATCCCTGTAAAATGCTTCTTCATAACTCAATGTCATAGAGAATGGCAAAAGGACGGACTGACGGAACAGTAGCAAAACGCATCATAAAGTTTTGGAATTTTTAATGATTTTTTATATTTGTTACACGGATTCAAAGTTATTTCAAATATTAAATTTCACCACTCTTTATACTTTTTGCTGGATTCAAAAAAAAATACTCGCACTCATTCGTAAGCGAGAAATAACATGACACTTGCTTGTCGCATTTTACAGTTATTGTTAAATGCAACCCTGTTATATGTCACTTTCTGCTGTCAAAGAACAACAGAAGGTAGCGTGAAATTTGGAACGAATCTTTTAGTTAAACTTTAAAATTTGTCTTGGTTTCACTTCCTTTGCAGTTTTGTGTTTTGGGGCAAAAGGATATTTTTAATATTTTAACATTTTTAACTTGTATTCTTTGTTTTTTTTGGTTAGAGCAAGTATATTTTTTTGTGGAGTACTTTTGGGGGGTTCAGAAAATTAATTAAAACTTTTTTGCAATAAAAAACATAATTTAGTGGTTTGCAATTTAGTAATAAATAATTGTTATTATTGCATTTTTCTAATATGTTAACAAAATTCTTTTGAAATTAAAAAAATTTCTTCTAAGAATTTACACAAAAATTATTATCTGTATTCATTTTATCATATATGTTGCTATTGTTTGCATAATAACTAAATCTAATAAAATATTTTTTGTGGTAAATAAACATATTTATGATTTCATGTAAAAATATTCAAATTATCTGAAAAGATATATTAATTGGATTTTGTAGCTGCTTATAACATGTTTTTTTGGAAATAGAAATCATTATTATATAACAATCATAATTCTAAGTAAACACTTATGTATGTGTGTAGCATGTGTCATGTAAATAAGGTGATAGATAGGAAACGATTGTCTCGACCTTAGGCGACCATAGAAGTGCACTACGATAAACGTATTAACGAAACCAATTTTCCATTTCAAACAGTAAACTGATTTTTAGACAGACTGCAGGCTAATACATTGCTCAGACTCCAGACTGAAATACATTTCATGGAACAGTCTGATATATAGACCATATTAGACCAGACTATGGGTAGAACAGAACTAGAACAGAACTAGAACAGAACTAGAACAGAACTAGAACAGAACTAGAACAGAACTAGAACAGAACTAGAACAGAACTAGAACAGAACTAGAACA
>NW_025812786.1:0-1992 GCF_022045245.1 Lucilia cuprina
TATCTATCTATCTATCTATCTATCTATCTATCTATCTATCTATCTATCTATCTATCTATCTATCTATCTATCTATCTATCTATCTATCTATCTATCTATCTAGTTGTTTGTTTTTCTCTTTGTCTATCAGGCAATTGCCTAATTTGTTTACTCTCGACATTAAACATTCCTTTGACATCTTCAGGAAGTTATATATATTTGTTTTTGATAACAACTCTAACTCTTTCAATAAACAAACAAACCATAAATAATTGAATTTATTTTACATTTTCTATAAACTTTTAAAATAATTTTTTTAAATTTATACAAAATGCAGACATATAAATACAACAAAATCTTTAAATTCAACAAGTTGTTTTCAATTTCGTTTGTTACTGTTTTTATTATTTATTTTTATGACCATTAAATTCTTTTTCATTTTAAATCAAAGTGTTTTGTTTTACTGCCAAATTGCGTACCCAGTTTTTAAAAATTCGTATATTTTGTTTTCCTATTTGCTTAAGATTTCGTGTGTGTAACTTGGGAGAATAAATTTGAATATATCTGAAAATTATTTTATTTTTTTGTATTTTTTCTTCAATTCATTTGCCTTAACAATGACTTTGATTTATTAGAATTTGTTGAGTCTTACACGAAATAATGCAAATAGTAAATTGAAAAAATAACAGAAGGAATGAACAAAGTAAATATTTTGTGCATGTTGTGATTTTAGAATTGTATCAGCATACACTGAGAGAAAAGGTAAATCAAATGTTGTTCTTCTGCAAATCGACTAAATTTTCGCTATAATATGAACAAGTAATCCTTGTAATTATTCTTTTTTTCAGTGTATTTCTTCATAAACATTACGATGACATGTTGCCAAATATTGCTGTTTATGAAAGGGAACCTTGACAAAAACTGTAACAATAATTGAATATAAATTCTATCAAAATAAAGAAATACCAAAAATGTTGTTTCTGTTTGGTTTTCAGTTACTTTCATTCATTTTAAAATGTTGATAGTGTATTTATTTTTTAGCAATTATTTTATGCATATATGTATAGTTTTTTTTTTATTTTTTGTAAACAACAATTTATTTATTATTTTATACTCAAGGATTGGCAATATTGGTCAAGTATTTTATAGATTTCTTTTGATACAAACTAAATAATTCATAAAAAAATAACTAGAAAAAGTCTTTTAAAAATACTCAAACAACTACTAGATAACCATTAAATAATTGAAATATTCTTGAGTAGTTCTGTTTTTTTTTATAATTAAACTAAAAGCTCAACACTTTTTTTAAAATGGAAACGAAATGTGAATAAAACAAAGCAAATGCAAACAACTTATGAATAAACAATAAAAGCAAATTATAAGAGTTTCTTTAATTTTTGTGTTCTATTTTAATAAGTCTGCCATTGTCTGCAACAAATTTACTGCGAAATGTTTCTTATTTGTTTCGCATTTAAGATTGAGTTGATTACTTTTGTTAATGTTGCCCGTCTGCCATCATTCAGAGATGTTGCTGATGCCTGCTGCTGTTCATGACGTTTAGGATGGTTTGTTATTTAAACATCATATTACTGCCAACTCAGCAAAAAAAAAAAACTACTATATTCCCAGCTATAATAAGCATTAACAATCCATACTAATAAAAATAATGATGAAAATTATAAGAGAAAAAAATGAATTGAAGTAAAAAGGAGAAAAATTGCAAATGGCAGTAGCAATTTCAGACAATAGAGATGATAATGATTCAAAAATTAAGCAGAATGTTAAATGTATAATGTGTTTTCTGTTGAATTAAATAACTGTTTTTTGTTTTAAGCCCTAAAAGTATGCTTTAGATTTCTTATATGCTAGATAGATAGATAGATATATGGGTAGATAGATAGATATATAGATAGATAGAAAGATAGATAGATAGATAGATAGATAGATAGATAGATAGATAGATAGATAGATAGAAAGATAGATAGATAGATAGATAGATAGATAGATAGATAG
>NW_025812787.1:0-1980 GCF_022045245.1 Lucilia cuprina
AGTTAGTTAGTTAGTTAGTTAGTTAGTTAGTTAGAAGGGAGAATGTGTTATATAAACCCCGAAGAAATACTTCTAGGCCTCTATCGAACCTATTGTGCGCCAAACTCCCACCAACATTTATACATTCATTGAAAGGTTTAAAGAAATATCTCATATTATTCTTGAAAAAGTCTGAACATTTCTTAAATTCTCGTTTTCGTTTTATTTCGGTGTATTTTTTCATTGGAAAAAGAATACATAACAATTGGTATTTGTACATATTTCAATGGCCATAAGTAAGCTTAAGACCAGATGTTTTATGGAAAAGATTTTCAAATATACAATGACTGACTTAATGCCTATACTTTTAACTGGCCTGTAACAGTTTTTTCTATACTTTATTTAAATTTATATCTGTTTTTACTAATATTTTTTTTACATCGTTTTATTTTCATTTTTTAACAACCTCCATATTGTTATCTGGGGGGTTTTCAATATTTGCCAATAATTCCTGTCTTTATACATAGATTGAAATTGGGGGAAATAATAAAACAGTTAAAATACTGTACTAAATTGTAGAACATTTCGATGTTTTGTAGATTTATATTTTTGATTGAATACCTTTTTTATATTTGACTATAACATGTCGAAGTGCCATGAAGATGAATACCAGCCGCTTCGGTCTTATTTTAACATTTTATTTTATCCACACTTGACTACAATTTATTTACTAATTGTCTTATTTTAAATTTAAATATACAACATTCTAGAGCCTAATCCTAATAGACACTTTATTAAAGTTTATTTAAACCAAATAATATACAAATGTAACTTTATAAGATTTTGTTGTAAATATATTACAAAATTAAACCTTTTTTAACTTCATATACAATTATCTTCATATAACCTAATTTTTGAGAAGTTGCTTTCATATATAAACTTTATTAATTTAAATATTTTAACATGAAACTTTTTGTTTACAAATAAATGGAACATCTAACACATGTTTAAATTCCCATAAACTATTCGTGTTGATTGCTAAGACTTTACAAAGTATTTTAATATTTATACTCAATTAGAATTTTCTAACCAAAAAAAAATATACAGATTGTTTATTTAACACAAATAAATAGATTAAATACAGCATGAAAGGATTTCTGTTTAAGAAATTAAATTTCTGAAGGAAACTAAATTTATAAAATGTCTCTAAACAAGAAATTCAAACTTTTTAAGTATGCTACATAACAACCAATCTGTGATTATATTTAATCATTTTATACCACTACAGTACGAATGATTAATATTTATTGCGATGCTAAACAAAATCAATTATACGCCTTCATAAGTTAATAACAAGAAAAACCACTTTAACCTAATTTAACTCGCAGCAATTAATTTTTCAATTAATTCACACAGCCATCAACCAGAATCACTATTGGAGTTTAACACTTCTCACACCCTCCTTATGTGGAACTAAAAAGCTACTTTCTCTTCTAAAAATTTAGTTATAAAAACGAAAGTAAAAGCGAACAAATCTATAGCTTAAATTTGTTCGTATTTTATTAATAAACTTAAGTACAAGTAATAGAAAAACCATAAATTCATATCTATTTAATGAAAAATAAGAAATACCATTTTATTTATTGAAACCAAAGTATCCCAAAGGAAACCGGAAATCATTTATTATTTATTCGAGTGTATAAGTGTGTGAATACATATGAGAATACCTTTAAGTATTTAACATGACAGTCCGTATATTACCTGTATGTTGCGTACGCATACACTTACAAATTCATACCTACATTTCTATATCAATATTTCCCAAAATACCACTTAAGTGGTTAAAAGCTTGAGGTCAGTAGGAAATTTGCAAGTAACATGTAACTCAGAAAATGATACTAACTAACTAACTAACTAACTAACTAACTAACTAACTAACTAACTAACTAACTAACTAACTAACTAACTAACTAACTAACTAACTAACTAACTAACTAACTA
>NW_025812788.1:0-1256 GCF_022045245.1 Lucilia cuprina
AGAACTGAACTAGAACTGAACTAGAACTGAACTAGAACTGAACTAGAACTGAACTAGAACTGAACTAGAACTGAACTAAAACTGAACTAGAACTGAACTAGAAATGAATTAGAACTGAACTAGAACTGGACTAATTCAGTTGTAAAACAGTCCCTGTTTAGTACTAATGCAATAAAAAATCAATATTGAAATCTTCGTTTAAAACAAAAATCAAGTAAATTTAATAATTATTATATTATTTTATTACAAAAGAAAGAAGTTACAATAACATTTCCCTTTAATTATGAATTTAATTAAATACTTTAATTAAAACCGTAAAAATTTTAAAAACTTTTTTACACAATAATGATTCTAATAAAAAAAACACTTCAAAATTGTGCACAACATAATTAATTAAATTGAGTTTAATTTATAAAAAAAAGTAACGGAAAATTAATTAGACATGCAACAAACATTATTCCCGTTTTGATGCACAAAGTTATTGAACTGCCAGTTAATTAACTACCCGTTTAATAACCTTGCGGCCGGCGTAATTACAAATTGAGAGATATACCATTTTAAAACAAAATCCCGACTTCCTGACTTTCAATTTGTAATTCTTAACGTATAATTGAACAAAAATAAAATTAAATAAAGATGCTCCAAGTGTTAGTTACAATTTAATTAATATTATTTTAGCTAATTTGTTAATGTTGTTTTTTTATACGTTTTTCCTTAAACTATTTAACACACAATTGTTGTAAAAATAATAAATAAATAAAATGAATTGTATAAAAACACGTATAAACTTCCTAGTAGCATCAAATTTGTTTGTATTTGAAATAAATCATTGTATTTTTAAGTATTTGTTTTTGTATATTTTTTTATTGTGTATTTGTTTAAACAATTCATCTCAAATCACACACTTTATTTTACACGCACTGAATAATTAATTAAATATTGTATTTATTTTGGGATTGTGCTACCATAAACGCAATTATTAAATACATTTAATTGTGTTTTAAAGTTTAAGTATAAAGTTAGAATTTTAATAGTAGTAATATTTATTGTAAACTAATTATGGTTTATATAAATTATAGACAATATTGCTAGAAATAAAGTTAAATTTGTTAAATTTGTAACGAAAAAAACATTCAGTTTTTACAACTTAGTTCAGTTCTTGTTCAGTTCTATTTCAGTTCTAGTTCAGTTCTAGTTCAGTTCTAGTTCAGTTCTAGTTCAGTTCTAGTTCAGTTCTAGTTCAGTTCTAGTTCAGT
>NW_025812789.1:0-1588 GCF_022045245.1 Lucilia cuprina
CTATAGTCTAGTCTATAGTCTAGTCTATAGTCTAGTCTATAGTCTAGTCTATAGTCTAGTCTATAGTCTAGTCTATAGTCTAGTCTATAGTTTAGTCTATAGTCTACATACATTCATACATACATATGTATGTTTGTTTGTAAATTGTTAAATGTGCGGTTATTATTACTTACTTCTTTGTTGTTGTTATCATTTCCTTTCTTTTACACAGAACAAACACTATTTTCCTGATTTTCTCCCCACACACTTTTTCATTCTAATTCTTCCCTTCTCTCATTTCATTAAATAATTGTACTAACAGTAACAACATATAAATAACATATTTGTATATACCACCTTCTAACACTCACACTACTCAGAACACTCTTTCATCATTGTCAGCTTACGAATGGCCCTGGAAACAAAAAACCACAACAACCATCACTTGTCTTAACAAATTTGGCAAATTGTATTATATTAATTTTTAACACTTTTTTCACTTATTTCTAATAAAGTTTTCATAAATATTTTTATACACAAATATAAATACATATTTGTTTAATATTAAACAACAATATTATTATATTATTTACAATTAATTAATCTTTCAACTTAATTTAAACCGAACTACCTATTAACACTTAACCGAACACTTTAGAAAATTTAAGAAAACTAATGAAATAGAACAATAATAACAATGCATCACTTATTGAAGTTGTTGTTATTGTTATTAGGCTTTTGCTCTTTGCTTAAAAACTAATAATAACAACAACATTGTCAATTTCAATTACCATTTGTTCCTTTAGTAATTCGTCTTCTTTAGTTTTCTAAAAATTTCTATAGTGTTTGGTTGTTTCGTGGAAATCGTCTTGTATAAATAAATAACTCACATTAAAAAATTGTTAAAATATAAACATTTTTGTTGAAGATTGTTTATAAATAGTGTTGTAGAAAAATAATAATTAAAAAAAGTGTTAAATTATTAGTTTAGTAAAGTATTTTAAGATTTGCAAAAAATTCAATGCAATTTTGTTAAGCCGAGCGCCGGTCGGTGGTTTTCTTTTGTCGGGCCATTCGTTTTGTTAAGTGTTGAGATAGTGTTTACACAAAGAGGTGATTGATGAGAGGGAATAGTTTGTTTTTGTGAAGGGAATAAGCGGGAGAATATCTTTATTTCAAAAACAACAACAACAAATGGTGAGTGAATTGAAAGATTTTGTTTTGTTTTTGTTTCTTTGTTAAATTTGTTTTTCTTACTTTATTAAACTTTGTTGTTCCACTAATACTTACAACATGTGAAAATTTACAATAATTGTTGCACTTTCAGGCACTATAGGACTAAAATTTGCCCTTTTTAAAGTTTTGCTTTCTTAAAATATACTAACTTATTTCTCAGTAATTTTATTTACATATACTATATACTAGAGTATAAATGAGTTCATAGACTAGCCTATAGACTAGTCTGTAGACTAGACTCTAGACTAGACTATAAACTAGTCTGTAGACTAGACTATAGACTAGTCTGTAGACTAGACTCTAGACTAGACTATAGATTAGAAGAGTCTGTAGACTAGACTATAGATAAGAAGAGACTAGACTATAGACTAGA
>NW_025812790.1:0-1700 GCF_022045245.1 Lucilia cuprina
CTGAACTAGAACTGAACTAGAACTGAACTAGAACTGAACTAGAACTGAACTAGAACTGAACTAGAACTGAAATAGAACTGAACTAGAATTGAACTAGAACTGAACTAGTGCTAAAATAGAACTGAACCATTTTGTAAAAGTAAATGTATTTAATTATTCACTTCAAAACGTTTCCCAGCGATTGTTTTTGTGTATACAATTTCAATTGTTGCTCTTTTTTAACTACTTAAGCATTGTTTTTATTCAATTGTTTGTGTTCTTATTGTTTTAGTTGTTGTATAAGTTGCAATAAGTTTTGTGTATCAGCTGTTGGCAATTGTTCGTTTGTTGTTAATATTTTTTACTATTTTTCATTTTTATTGTTTTAAAGAAATCGTGTTCAGCAAAAAATTTTGTTACATAGAGGATATGGCAGGACATTTGGCAAACTAAGTGGTACAGTTATTTTGTTTTCAAATAAACTAAAAATGTGCTAGTTTTGGAGTAATAAATATTTTCCATCGAAGGTGATGTTTTTAGCAATAATTAGCAAAATATTCAATAAAAAGAATTTTTACGATTTATTTATATGTATATGTTATATATACAGGTATATGTGTAAACAAAATAAGTAAAATTTTTCTTAAACTTATTTTTAAATTTTGTACTGAAATATCTCGAAATCGTATATACGTATACGTAATATTTAATTTTGATGCAAAATAATCATACGCAACCATGACTACATTAGAGCTAAAAACATAATGTTCAATGCGTATACGTAATATTTAATTTGAATGTAAAGTGATTATACGCAAACATTGCTTTATATAAAAGTTAAGAAAAGCTCAATTTTGCGGAAACTTAAAGATTTGTTTTAGTAAAAAAAACAAGGAATGTTTTTATGTCTTTACTTGAAATCATAAAACTTTCAAAACTTTTATCTTTTACTGAATATATAAATATTCGGTGTTGTAACAAAACATAACAATCAAGGAAAAGTTAACCAAATTTGCAACAACTTGTCGAAACACTCCTCCTTATTGTCTTCTTATCGAGCTTCGTGAACAAATATATTCCACCTTAACATAAGTCATTATCCATATCCTTAAATTGAATGGCTGGCTACACCTTTACCAAATGGCGTTAATGGCGAAGTGCCTTCAACATATTATAAAAGTTATTTAAGATTTAAAATAATTTAATATGTCTAAAATGTTAACAGCATTATAAACAATGTGGTTTTTGTATGTTAGAAAAAGACGTGTTTATAAAAGAAAAAAAATATTTTATAAATTCAAAGCCATAAATTTATTTTGCGCAATTTTCAATCTTTTTTCTTCCTTCGTTTCCTTTGTTTACAACCTTTGGCTGACTTTAACGATTTATCTTGTTATGCATGCTCTTGCGTGCACTGATATGCAAATATAGGTAAAAATATTAGAAAGTGTTTTTTTCTGTTTTACTTTAAAGTTTTCTATTAAATAAACAAAATATACAAAACATTTTAAATCAATGTTATATTTTGATGAAAATGAAAACAATTGCATTAGAAATTCAAAATGTCCCACAGCATATAGTCTAGTCAGTAGTCAAGTTGGCATTCTAGTGAAATTCTAGTCTTAGTCTAGTCATAGTCTAGTCATAGTCTAGTCATAGTCTAGTCATAGTCTAGTCATAGTCTAGTCATAGTCTAGTCATAGTCTAGTCATAGTCTAGTC
>NW_025812791.1:0-1393 GCF_022045245.1 Lucilia cuprina
ACTGAACTAGAACTGAACTAGAACTGAACTAGAACTGAACTAGAACTGAACTAGAACTGAACTAGAACTGAACTAGAACTGAACTAGAACTTAACTAGAACTGAACTAGAACTCTACTAGAACAGAACTATAGCTGAGCTAGAAATGAACTATAACTGAATAAAAGACAAACTTTTCTGTGTCTAATTATCACCAAATCCATTGACATTTACTTTAGTTTTTTTCAGTTTTTTCTTTATTTAAACCCTTAGTTTTCTCATATATTTCTAGAATATTATTTATTTCACAGTCATTATTACTGGAGTTATGCGTACGTGACTTTTTTTTGATTTATATACGCTTCAGTTTTAACTCATGTTACTTGTGAGTGTAAAGTTTTTGTTGATATATGTAGGTAAATATATTTTCCTTTATCTTTTTTTTAATGACATTTCTATTGTCAGTTTACGTGTGTAATAAGACAACAGATAACATAATATTAAAGGTATAATCGAAAAATGAATAATGATAAAGCAAAATCTAAAAAGAGGAAAAAATGCTTGACATTTAAAAAACCAAAAAAAAAAATCCTTGAAATTATAAATGTTTAAGATGTTGCTCTAAATAATTGCTAAACTTTTATATATAATTTTCCCTCTTTGACAATTGCTACAGCATTATTTGTATTAGTGTGTGCGAATGTTTGCCAAAAAGTCAATACCATTAAAATTACAATTCCATTTACTTTTTATCACATGATTTCCATTGTAAAACAAACTATATTCTCCTCCTACTCCGGCTGTCATTTAAAACGTTCATCCTTTAAAAGAAACTATTAGTAACGACAAGACATTGTGCGGGGGGACAAAACAAATCTAATTTATCTTGATGGTTTTTAGAACAAACATTCTTCTTATGAATTCAATTTAAACGCCCCTGCACCCACAACTACGCAATTGGAGAAAAAATCTAGCAAATGACATCTCTGGACCATGAGATGAGTTTCGGTAATTGTTTAGTTTTATTGTTCTATTGTTAACTCCTCAAACAAAAACGAATAGTTGCAGTCACTGGATGATTGGAAACATGGTGGAACACATTGGAAAAGATTTGAAAAGCGAAAGCAATTAGAACTACGATGATAAAAATATGAAGCTGAACTCAACCAGAACAGTACTGAATTAGAAACTTGAACTAAACGCGTACTTAACTAAAACAGAACCAGAACTGAACTGGAACAGAACTCGAAAGAACAACTAGAACACAACTAAAACAGAACTACTACAGAACTGAACTAGAACTGAAATAGAACTGAACTAAAACTGAACTAAAACTAAACTAGAACTGAACTAGAACTGAACTAGAACTGAACTAGAACTGAACTAGAACTGAACTAGAACTGAACTAGAACTGA
>NW_025812792.1:0-1618 GCF_022045245.1 Lucilia cuprina
TACACTATGTAGATAAAGAGATTAACGAAAAAAGTCTGTTCCGGAACGCTTTATATAACAAAACCCATATGAGGTATTTACCCGTCCGGCGGCTGCTACATTATGGTCTAATATTGCAAATTACTCCGCCGGAGTAGAATTATTCCTTCGCAGCAAATATTCGTTCATTCGTAATATAATATTTTCATGAATATGTACTTTTTTATGTTTATTTTTCACAAAAAATTAAGTTTTACTTAACTTCAGGCAATTACTTAAATTTTGCAAATTAAGTTGCCGGAATAGAATTTTTCGTTTAAAACAAACATTATTCAGTTCAGAATATATTTTATAAAAAACCAATAAGTTCTCGTTTTCCGGTTATCTACATACTTAATATTATGTTTCTAGGTTCAATATTATAAGAAATTAGAAAAGTACCTTTGGCAGAACGAAAAAGTACCAAAAAATCCCCATCGATTTGTTCTCGTCTAATACGGTCTCTACATACTTAATTTCATGTTTCTAAGTTTATTACTATAGAAAACTCAAAAAGTACCCAGTAAAAACTTTCATTACCATGTAAGGAGTTAAGATGCTAAAATTTACTTACATTTTAAGTCATTATTTTAACACGGTGATGTCATTGGAGGCAAGTACTTACCACAAATGATTACAAGTAATAGAAATAAAATAGTCATTGTAAATCACATGAATAATCGTATACAGCATCTGTATCTTCACTGACAAAATGACTAATGAATTATAAAGTATTTATATAACACATTATTAGTAAGACCTTATTAGACTACTTCTGTGTAATTCAGACCATATGTAGTAGTCATTGAAATGTATGTTGATAGGTAAGTAATTACAATTGATAGCCATTACCCAGTTTTTGCTGGGCATCTTTAGAAAAACGAAAAAGTATAAAAAAGTTCACTATTTCCGGTTCTCACCTAATTCCGACTCTACATACTTAATTTTATGTTTCTGGGTTCATTATTATCGAAAACTCAAAAAGTACCTTTTGAAAAACAAAAAAGTACCAAAAAGTTTCATTTTATGTCTTCGCACCTAATTCCGAATCTACTCACTTAATTTTATGTTCCTACGTTCAATATTATAGAATATTCAAAAAGTACCTTGTGAAAAACGAAAAAGTACCAAAAAGTTCCCTTTTATGGGTTCTCACCAGAGAATGACAAAAGTACCTAGCAAAATCTTTGCTTACAATGATTAAGTAAAGTTTAAAGTTTAGTAAAGTTTAAAAAAATCAAAATAAAGAAACAAACAAACATAAAACAGTTACTTTTTCTGTTTTTTCCCCTTTTTTGTGAACACTATATCAAATGTCTATTAAAAAAAAAACAGAAAATAAAATAGTATTTGACGCACAATTAAACAACAAAGCAGTGGTGTAGTAAGAGTAGCATTCAATTGGTAGACGGAAGGTACCGAGTTCAACCCCAGTATGTGTCGGCTTTTTATTTTTTCATAAATATTCTATAAATAATTCTACTAAAAAACCACTTATTTCCAACCAAATAATATTGTTCTGGTAATTTTTCTATTGAATTTGTAAGCAAATATTTTGCTGGGTAGTAATCGTAATGTATTGCAACCAAACAAGTATGAG
>NW_025812793.1:0-1896 GCF_022045245.1 Lucilia cuprina
AACTAGAACTGAACTAGAACTGAACTAGAACTGAACTAGAACTGAACTAGAACTGAACTAGAACTGAACTAGAACTGAACTGGAACTGAACTAAAACTGAACTAGAACAGAGCTTGAACTAGAACTGAGCTAGAACTGAACTAGGACTATATACTAGTATATAGTCTAGTCGATAATTTATTCCTTAGTTACTCAATAGTTTAGACTATAGTGCAGTCTACATTAAGCAATTTTGATTTGAATTTTCATATATTTGCTAGTTGTCATTAATTTTCCCGAATTGGGCAAATTGTTTTTCTCTGCAGTCAAATATTTCAGATACATATGTACAAAGCGCCATTGTTTACATTCAAATGTCGCCGATTGATTACTTTTAATTGATTTTAATTGTTTCGAATGCCCACAAAATGTAAGTGATAATAAAAATCTCTGATTGTTAAAGATATGGTTGAAAATGTGTATATCTTTTACAACAAGATTAAAATAATGTAATCTAAAAAACACTATGAAGTAATCTGTATGGATACATTTGTATCGTTTAATTAAAATAATAAACAAGCAAATGAATATAACAATTAAAACCACAGAAAAAATTATTTTTATTTTCCTTATTAATAATAAATATATTTATAGATTAGTTTTTATCTTTTAGAATCAAGTCTTCTATTATTCAAGAATAATTATTCAAATAAGATTTTTTCACATATTTTGTGACAAATTATGATAAAACTTTAGTTAAAGGGCATAATAATAAAATTTAACTTTCTGCCCATTGTGCAAGGTGAAGGTCACATGTATTGTGTGGTATATAATTTAAAATATTTACAATCAGTGCTAAAAAATATGTAAAAAAAAAACAATTAAAAAACCCCTAACCGGTATTAAGTTCAAATATTTTATGACTAAAAATAGCAACAAAAACAAAACAATTTCATTCAAAACTTTTAACATTAAAAATATTTTTAGAAATAATGTTTTTTTAATACGAATTCATTCAATTTGAACAAAAGATTTTGTTTTTTATTTAGATTTTGTAAAGGAAATGGCAAAATTTTTTGTGTATTTCCCATACACGAAGTAAAGAGCAAAAAAAATAAAATAAATTGAAATTGTTAATTTGTTTTTTTATTTTATTTATAAGTATTTTACGAGCAAAAAAATTTGATTTGAAAAAAGTTGCATATAAAATTAATTCCGTTTTTTATTTGTTTTTTTATTTTATGTTTTTTTATTTATTTGATTTTTTTTATTTGTAAAAATAAAAATATATACATTTATTTAATTTTAAAGAATAAAATACACCTGTATTTGGTTTCAAAACATTAAGACATTTGTTTACCCTACAGACGACAAGTGTGACGACCTGTTGGTATCATAACATATGTTAATACTAATTAATTAGGCTATTAGTATATATTCTGGTCTAAAGTCTAGTCTGTAGTCTAGTCTATAGTCTAGTCTATAGTCTAGTCTATAGTCTAGTCTATAGTCTAGTCTATAGTCGAGTCTATAGTCGAGTCTATAGTCGAGTCTATAGTCGAGTCTATAGTCGAGTCTATAGTCGAGTCTATAGTCGAGTATATAGTCTACTCTATAGTCTAGTCTGTAGTCAAGTCTATAGTCTATTTTATAGTCTAGTCTACAGTCTAGTCTATAGTCTAGTCTATAGTCTAGTATATAGTCTAGTCTATAGTCTAGTCTATAGTCTACTCTATAGTCTAGTCTATAGTCTACTCTATAGTCTAGTCTATAGTCTAGTCTATAGTCTAGTATATAGTCTAGTCTATATTCTAGTCTATGGTCTAGTTTATAGTCTAGTCTTAAATCTAGTCTATAGTCTAGTCTATAGTCTAGTCTATAGTCTAGTCTATAGTCTAGTCTATAGTCTAGTCAATA
>NW_025812794.1:0-1248 GCF_022045245.1 Lucilia cuprina
TTCAGTTCTAGTTCAGTTCTAGTTCAGTTCTAGTTCAGTTCTAGTTCAGTTCTAGTTCAGTTCTAGTTCAGTTCTAGTTCAGTTCTAGTTAAGTTCCAGTTCAGTTTTAGTTCAGTTCTAGTACACAAGAAGTTTAGTTCTTTATAATCATTGCTTATATTTTTGAACTCTTGTAACTATATTAACTTGCCATATGTGAACAATATTCCCTCAAGCTCTTTATTTAAATATAAAAATAATAACGGAAAACTTTTAACAAAAAAATAAAATGTCCAAAAAAAATCTAGTTATAAAATATCAAATGTTTGAATTGGCTGTTCGCCAAATTGTTGTTGATGTGGTGTATAAAATTTTTCCACAAAACTAGCATTCAAACGAAAAAAAAACTTAAACAAAAACTGACAAAGATTTATATGCATTTGAGATGGCCTCCTTCGCCACCTTCAGACCCAGAAAAAAAGAAAAAACATAAAATAATAGACCTACTATAGACACAAAAAAGTGTCAGCAGACCTACTTAACTACACTAAAATTCCATATGATTCTGTTGAAAATATATAAAAGCAGGATGAATTACAAGAGAACATGAACGTTTGTTGTTACGACAACTAACAAAGAGAACAAAGTGTCAACGTCAATTGTTGGCAATTTTTGGTGTAAATAATCAAAGCAAGGTTATACTGCTACAACAAAAACTGCAGTGACTGATAAAGTTGGCATAAGCAAATTTTCGTTAAAATAATAACAAAATAAGTATATTTTATAAAATCTTCTTGCAATGCTTTAGTTTTGCTCTTCACTGTTTTTGTGGAATATAGTAACCTACAATTGTGTCTGTACGGAGGCCATGGTTAAGTGTTAGCATATTAATTTACTCATAAATTATAAATTAAAAAAAATCGTATTAATAAAAAATTAGTTTCCTAAAATGCCATTTCTAAATAAAAAAAATCTATTGTGTCGCTTTTAGTTTTTTGTAAAATAATATTTTAATGGCATTACATGTCAACAAAATTATTCACTTATTAGAAAATAAATTTTAAAGTACTATTTAATTTTAATAAATACTAAATTAGTCAAAATGCAAGTCAATAGTAGTCTTAAGAGTATTGAACCAAAATACAACTAGAACTGAACTGCAACTGAACTAGAACTGAATTAGAACTGAACTAGAACTAAACTAGAACTGAACTAGAACTGAACTAGAACTGAACTAGAACTGAACTAGAACTGAACTAGAACTGAACT
>NW_025812795.1:0-2259 GCF_022045245.1 Lucilia cuprina
AGAGAAATTTTCTATAGAAAATATCTCTTTAATGAAGAGAAATTTTCTATAGAAAATGTCTCTTTAATGAAGAGAAATTTTCTATAGAAAATGTCTCTTTAATGAAGAGAAATTTTCTATAGAAAATATCTCTTTAATGATGAGAAGTTTTCTATAGAAAATGTCCCTTGAATGAAGATAAATTTTCTATAAAAAATGTCCCTTTAATGAAGATAAATTTTCCATAGAAAATGTCTCTTAAATAAGAGGAAATTTTCAATAGAAAATATCCCTTTAGTGATGAGAAATTTTCTATAGGAAATGTCCCTTTAGTGATGAGAAATTTTCTATAGAAAATGTCCTTTTAATGAAGAAAAATTTTCTATAGAAAATGCCTCTTTAATAAAGAGACTTTTCTATAGAAGACATCTCTATAAGAAAGAGAAATTAGCTATAAAAGATAACTCTTTAACAAGATAAATATTCCACATTATTTTTTTAAGAAAGAGACATTTTCTATAAAAAATTTCTTTTTAACAATAAAAATTTTTCTATAGAAAATATATTTCGATGTCTGACAAACTCGTGGACAATGATAATAATCAATATTAATAATGTCATTATCAATGAAATTCTCATAGTTTATTTTTAATAATAAGCTTAATGCAACTGTAGGAGGTGTTTTATTCCCTTAATGACTTCTGTAATATAAATATATTGTAATTTATAGCATTAAATAGTACTTGGAACATTTCTTCAAGTGTATAATTTATATTTCAAAGGTTAAATGTTCATATGTGTTAAAAATATAATGCGCACTTCAGGATAAATCTGCCAACTTTGTCTTTTTTTCTGTAAAAATCATCAGCCTACATTGAAATATTTTCACGTTTTTGCGTTTTTATTTTTTTCATAAAAGAAAGAAAACCCATAGTTTCTTTTTAGCAAATTTTTATAAAACAATATTGTGAAATACTTGGATTTTTCATTGTGAAATTGCCCTGAATAAAGTGACTGGTTTGTTTTTGATAATTGTGTGTAAACAAATCTTCAAAATGACAAACATATGATAATTATGAAATTGTTTCATACTCTATACATATATTTTTCGCTTTTAAATATAAACAAAATTCATTCATTAATAATTGTTGGTTTAATTGTAAAGTGGAAACCTCTACACTACACCGACCTGTCCAATGCGATATACAACTGTTCTCATCGGCTTTCTTACAAAATTTGTTCCTAATTAATTTTCTGTTTCAGTCACATGAATCTTCTTATTTTACGTTATAAAATTATTATAAAAAAACTACGTTGTTGCAAAAATTGTTGTATAAATGTATATGAACTTTCAACATGTGTTAAGTGTGTGTGCCTCAATTTATCTTGAAATTTTTTACTCACAAACACATATAAAACATTCAACGAAGTATAATTCTTCATTCGATTTCGTAGTATTTTTTATGGCGCAGTTGCAATGACGTTAATTAGAGTGCAATTGTAATTCGCAAAGGAATCATCATCATTTTATTATATCACTTCTATACTCACTCACTCACACCCCAAAAAGAAAACCCCACCTCAACCTTAAACACCCCATACCAAACTGGGATAGACTGAACGACCACACTATCTACCGCCACCCATTACATTTGTTTATTAACAAAGTCGCAAAAAAACATAAAAGAAAACGTAAAATATTTCATTATATTTCCCTTACCTCTATGAGTCTCATTTCTTTTAGCATGTTTTTATTAATACCCTACACAAGGAAAGAAAGAAATGTTTTTTATTAATACCCTACAAAAGAAAGAAAGAAAGACATTCCAAGTATTTTAACTATTCGCCCAATAACTTTGGAATTACTTTTTACCCTCTATGGAATACTTTGGATGGCTTGATAAACTTAAAAGTTTTGAAGTGTGTCTGAAAGTCGTTATTGCCCTATACTGTTTTGCTCACTTTTATAAGTCAGTAGTTTGCTGATGCATTCTTTTGAATATCATTTTGTTAGCTTTGTTATTCATTGTCAGTTACACATACATATGTCGTTTATAATAGATTGTAGTTTTTTTCTTAAATTGAATAATAACAACAAATTTAATTATAGGGGTATTAAAGAGAAATATTCTACGAAAAATTTGAACTAGAACTGAATTAGAACTGAACTACAACTGAACTAGAACTGAACTAGAACTGAACTAAAACTGAACTAGAACTAGAACTGAACTAGAACTGAACTAGAACTGAACTAGAACTGAACTAGAACTGAACTAGAAC
>NW_025812796.1:0-1872 GCF_022045245.1 Lucilia cuprina
AACTAGAACAGAACTAGAACAGAACTAGAACAGAACTAGAACAGAACTAGAACAGAACTAGAACAGAACTAGAACAGAACTAGAACAGAACTACAACAGAACTACAATTGAACTAAAATATATGTAGTGCTGAACTGCCTTGATGTAGTTAAGTCCTAAATACATCTATCTGCAATGTTCATTTAAATTTAATTGTTTGAACTTTACTCATTCGTTTCCCATGACATGTTAATATAAATTTCTATAAATCTCATAAATACACTTAAATTCACATTATTTCAATTGCACACAATTCGTTTTTCTTTTTTAATAAAAAACTCGACAAGAAAATTATCATAAACAACTAAAAGCACATAAAGATAAAACAACAACAAAAAAGAGACATCACATATTCATCGTTGTGATAATTAAATGTCACTGCAACTCATTACATTTTTAAACATCACTGAACACTTTTCCAACGAAGGCCTTCAAACACCAATCAACCCACCCCGAAAATTATGTCGGGAACAAAAAAAAAGAATCGACCATAAAATACAAAATACTCACGTTGACTAATGGGACATATCACTTATCACATGTTAAATACATTGTCAGAGAGTAACGGAGTAATTATTACACATTCGTTCATTTAGCACTCTTTAGATGAATGTTAAACGTTTAATGAAAATTCTCTTCATACAATACATAAATTTAATTGTACAAATGTAATTGAAATTTTCATTTATTTTTTCATTTGTTGTTGTTGGTGGTGTTGTTGCTTTTTTATTATAATTTGAGTGTGAGCAGACGATGTGAACAAAATTTTGTTCATTATAAATGTAAAGTGGAAAATGTTTGAATGTCTTTGATGAAAAAGTTGCCAAAGAGATTTAGATGTTTGTTATTTTGGATTTCAAATAAAAAAAGAAAAAGTTCAATTACAAAGCAGTTTTATTAAAAACCATAAATTTCAACTTGAATTCGTTCTTTAATAACATCTACAGGACCAAATGTTACAGTTATTTCCTTGACATCATGTGTTTTCCTTAAAGTAAAGTCATCAAATTATTTGTTTCTAAATTAGTTAAGTTTGTATATTATTATTATTTTGAATTTAATTTTATCTTAAACAACTTATTATCATTTTAAATTTAACTAGACTTAAACTATAGTTTATTTTTCTAAATTAAACTCCTGGTTATTATTATTTTAAATTAAACTTGTATTAAACTGTAGTTAACTTTAATGGTTTTTTAAATTTCTAAAACAAATGACTGTTTAAAAGCTATTTAATTTTTTTTGCAGCAAATAATATTTCATAATTTTTTTATAACTAATGAAATATGTGTCCACTTTTCTAGCAAATGTCCTTTTGTCTGTTTGTTCCTTTATTATACTTTTAATAATATTTAAGTATCGCTTTTGGTAACTGTGAGAAGAGTCTATTTGTATTAAATGTTTGGCTTATCTTTGCATTTCCGCATCATTTAATAATTTTATCATTTACATTATTTTCACTTTCTTTCACACGCTCGTTCTCTTTCGTTTAATGAAGGACTCCAGTTAGCTGATGTCGCATTTATTTTGTTCTATTCTCATATTTCGTGGTTAAATTAACAGTAAAGATACATCAAATGATTTGCCTAATGGTTAATTTATTAAATATCAAAATCATCGCACTGTGGTTGGGGGGTTAATGAAAAAGAAATCATATAAAAATTGTCATAAAATAACGGAATATTTAAAATTTAATATTTTAAATATTTCGTTTTAGTTCAGTTTTAGTTCAGTTCTAGTTAAGTTCTAGTTCAGTTCTAGTTCAGTTCTAGTTTAGTTCTAGTTCAGTTCTAGTTCAGTTCTAGTTCAGTTCTAGTTCAGTTCTAGTTCAGT
>NW_025812797.1:0-2414 GCF_022045245.1 Lucilia cuprina
TATAGTCTAGTCTATAGTCTAGCCTATAGTCTAGTCTATAGTCTAGTCTATAGTCTAGTCTATAGTCTAGTCTATAGTCTAGTCTATAGTCTATAGTCTAGTCTATAGCCTATTCTATAGTCTAGTCTATAGTCTAGTCTATAGTCTAGTCTATAGTCTAGTCTTTAGTCTAGTCTCTAATCTATTCTCTAATCTAGTCTATAGTTTGGTCTATAGTCCAGTCTATAGTCTAGTCTATAGTCTAGTCTATAGTCTACTCTATAGTGTACTCTATATTCTATTCTATGATCTAGTCCATAATCTAATCTATAGTCTAGTCTTTAGTCCAGTCTACAGTCTACTCTATAGTCTATATTATAGTCTATACTCTATTCTATTGGCCCGACTATAATACAAATTCCCGAATAATTGTATTTTTTCCCACTATAGTATTTAGTCCCGTCTAAATCTTATAAGCCCGAACATAGTAGATTGTAGTAGTTCTAACTACGAGCTAAATTCCCTACATTAATCTGTATTCCAGCCAGCAGTCTGTTGTCCAGCATTTTGTTGGAGGGTATCAAAAA
This sequence comes from Lucilia cuprina, assembly GCF_022045245.1. Classification (NCBI taxonomy): domain Eukaryota; kingdom Metazoa; phylum Arthropoda; class Insecta; order Diptera; family Calliphoridae; genus Lucilia; species Lucilia cuprina. The sequence continues at coordinate 567 of NW_025812797.1, forward strand.
TGTCGTGGTTGCCTTGCTTTTTAAAACTTTTTTTACTATTTGATTTTTTTCACGACATCCTGCTTCCTAACCACCTTCACCCATTACAGTGTACAGTTGAAGTAGGGAATCTGTAAAGATATCACATTATGACAGAGGTAGAAAGAGAGATGTTACAAAAAATTCACTTGGTGATGGAACGTTGACACAATATTTCGTGGATTATGGCAAAGTACAATAAAATTTCATAATGACACAAACAACAGCAACAACTAAAATAGATTTATATATATACAAAAATATATTTACTTTATGATGTTGTTGCTGCTGCTTGTATTGTATTCTTATTGTCTCTACATCCACTGCTTTATCAACATTTTTGTCATTGTGAATGTAATCAAATTAGAGAAAGTGAATTAAACAAAGTTTCTTTTTGATTTATTTTAAAATAATGAGTGTACAAAACAACTAGAAATGTACACAGATATTTATGAAATACATACAAATGTATTCCACCTAAAGTTTTTGCATGAAGTCAGAAGAATTTCTACAAATGCTATAGAAGGGAGTGTAATAAAAGAGATAAAATGTTGGGGGATTGGGGTGAATTTTTTTCGTAAGTTTTTTTTTTTTTTTTTGTTATGATTTGGGTTAAATATGAAAGACACCAACAGAATATATAAGTTTTGTTCATCATAATTAATAAAGAAAAATGTCTTGAGTAGACGGAAGTTAAAAGAAAATGATTTAAGAGTTGAATTATTATTTCTTTTCTAACTTTGAAAGAAAAAAGGGATTCCTTTGATATCGTAATAAAGTTCATAAAACTTAATAACAATACTAAAAAATAATAATAAAATTTATTTGAAAAATCTAAAATTTTTATTGTGACTAAGTCTATTTTATGAAGCAGCTTCATTACGAAAAGAATATATAGATGTGCAAAAGACTGAAGATATTGTAGCTCTTTTGTACTTAAAGTTTTAAACTAAATTTTAATCATTACAATTTTAAGCGAAAATTAGAAATTATTCTCATATTTACTATTATGTAAAATTTTTTACTAAAAATTTTTATCCTTAATTTCAGATTTAAATATTGTGGTAAGTATTTTAAGATAATCTCCAATTTCTAGAAGTCAATGGCTGGTTTGATTGTGTATTCCATAGAATAGTGCTGTAGTATTTACAGTATAAAATATAGTACAGTTTAAAGACTAGTCTGTCGTCTAGACTATAGTCTCAACTACACCTTGTTCTATAACACAGTCTAGTCAATTTAGCCTAGTATATATAGTAAAGTATAAAATCTAGTCGAGTCTATAGTCTAGTCTGTAGTCTAGTCTATAGTCTAGTATATAGTCTAGTCTGTAGTCTAGTCTATTTTCTAGTCTATAATCTAGTCTATTAACTAGACTTTAGCCTAGTCTATAGTCTAGTCTATAGTCTAGTCTATAGTATAATCGAAAGTCTACTCTATAGTCTAGTATTAAATCTAGTCTAGTCTCTAGTATAGCCTACAGTCTAATCTAAAGTCTAGTATAGTCTATAGTCTATTATATTGTCTAGTATATAGTCTAGTCTATAGTATAATCTATAGTTTAGTCTATAGTATATTCTATAGTATAGTCTAAGGTCTTGTCAATAGTCTAGTATATAGTCTAGTCCGTAGTCTAGTCTAAAGTTTAGTCTATAGTTCAGTCTATATCCTAGTCAGTAGTTTAGTGTATAGTCTAGTATATAATCTAGTCTATAGTTTAGACTATAGTTTAGTCTATAGTCTAGTCTATAGTCTAGTCTATAGTCTAGTCTATAGTCTAGTCTATAGTCTAGTCTATAGTCTAGTCTATAGTCTAGTCTATAGTCCAGT
>NW_025812798.1:0-1830 GCF_022045245.1 Lucilia cuprina
GAACTAGAACTGAACTAGAACTGAACTAGAACTGAACTAGAACTGAACTAGAATTGAACTAGAACTGAACTAGAACTGAATTAGAACTGAACTAGAACTGAATTAGAAATGAACTAGAACTGAACTTGTACTGAACTAGAACTGAACTAGAACAAAACTAAAACTGATGTAGAATATGAGATTGAAGGATAATAGTGGTAAATTTTATGAACAGTAATTTTAACTGTCTTTAAAAACTAAAGTTAAGTTTCAGTGGCCAATATTTCAATGTGAAACAAAAGAGATTAACAACTTAAATCCCTTTCTGGGTGGTGGAAATGTCAGTTATGCAAAAACAAGTCAAACTCAAAAGATTTTATAACTTTCTTAACAATTTTTAAACTAAACCACTTTTAATAGCATTATTTTTTAAACAAAGAGGGTGGAAATAAAATATATACTGACCATCCTGTTGTAAAGGCAATAAACAAGTTTAAAAATACTTGTTCCTTTTCATCGGTTTATATCAGGCAGGAACATAAAAAAAAAGTGCGCCTAAATATATGTTGCAAGATATCACTCTAAAACTGGAACAATTAAATTCCTTTTAAGGATATGTACAACTACATAAACCTCACAGCATTTATATAATAAACATATAAGCAATCATTGGGTATGTGAGTCGAAAAATATGGGGAGTTTACTGAGAAATCATAAAAATAGGTTGAAATATATGAATATATTTTTTAAACATGTGTTTTTTTATACAACCAGGAAAACATCGAGGAAAACTTAAAATCAAAACTTGGAATGATTAATAACTCACCCTTGAAATTGTAAAGCAGAAATTTAAAAACAAAAGAGAGAGTACAAATGACAAAACACGTACATTCATACATTTGCATATAGCAGCATACTTAATGGTACATATTTAATAATGGCATAGCAAGAGCAGAAGAAATAGAAGAACCACAACAACAACAACAATATTAAAATATCAAAATGCATGAAATACTCATCAAAACAAGAAAAACTTCTATTCATTCTAACAACAACATGAAGAAGAAAAGCTAAAGCAGTAGCAGTAGCAGAGAGAGTTGAAGAAGTAGAAAAAAAGCACAACAAGAGTTCATTGCATTTTGATGGCAACAACAACAACAAAAACTACAACAGCAGCTACAAAAACAATTGTAGCAACAGCAGCTTTTTTCCCCTCGCTGTGTTGTTTTTTTACTCTTGATTTTTCATGAGTTTGTGTAAAAGTGGATTTTTTGTAACTTGAACAAACAAGGGTGGGTGGTGTTGATGGTTGTTGTATGAAGGCTTTTAACAGCAACTACAACAACAACAACAACATTAGAATCGGCAGCAACTTGACATACACACATTAACAATGCACTAACATACTTACATACGTATAAAAAATACATTCAAGCAATTAACATGTCATTTGTACGAGGGTGGAATGTTAAGTGGATAAACACGTTTGTTTGTATGTAAAGAAGGAACTTTTTTCTATAGAAATGTTGTCTAAAAGAGAGCAACTTTTTCTATAGAAAAGATGTCTAAAACAGAGCAACTTTTTCTATTCAGTTCATTCTTTTTCAATACAAAAGAAAGAACTAAACTAGAACTGAACTATAACTGAACTATAACTGAACTATAACTGAACTATAACTGAACTATATCTGAACTATAACTGAACTATAACTGAACTATAACTGAACTATAACTGAACTATATCTGAACTATAACTGAACTAGAACTGAACTAGAACTGAACTAGAACTGAACTAGAACTGAACTAGAACTGAACTAGAACTGAACTAGAACTGAACTAGAACTGAACTAG
>NW_025812799.1:0-1030 GCF_022045245.1 Lucilia cuprina
AGTAATATAGTAATAGTATACTAAAAAAATTGCGTTTTTATAGCAACAAATGTGTTGTTACGCCCTTTTGCATTTCAGACGACGATATGCATGTAAGAACTATAGTTAAATACTAAAAACAAAACAATAAAAAATAACAATATATATACAAAAGGTACATTTTGCATTTCTATAATATTGAAGTTAGAAACATGAAAATAAGTTTATAGCGTCGGAATTAGGTGAGAACCGGAAAAGTGAACTTTTTGGTAGTTTTTTCGTTTTTCAAAAGGTACTTTTAGAATATTATATAATATTGAGCTTAGGTACGTAGGGTTGCCAGATTTCAATTCGCAAAAAGCTGGACATTGGGTTTTAAAAAGTTAGACAAAACAAAAAATTATCATTCCAGAAACTGCAGAATTTATAAAAAATTATGCTCTAATCATTGATTTTATAGGAAAAATCAATAAGAATCAGTTTAATTTCACATTTTTATAATGCTTCAAAAGTGTATTTAGTATTATCCAAAGATGTACTTTTTCAAAAAATATTTCAAAATGTTTTTTCCTTTGTGCATAATCAAAGTATGTTTTTTGCTGAGACAAATGGTGCAAAAGATATTTTTACCATTAACCATTTCGAAAACCACGAAAGTTTGAAGACCCAAAATGTGTCATTATACAAGTTTTATTAAAATCGGAGATGACGATTAAAACACCATTGTTTTATGGCGAATTAATAAACCACAAGCCAACATTAAAACCATCATAACTCCCAAACGGATTACAAATTTTAAGATTATATTTACGAATGATGCATCTAAATTCTGTCAAATGAAGTTTATATATCTCAAATTTTTCTGTAGTAATATAGTAATAGTATACTAAAAAAATTGCGTTTTTATAGCAACAAATGTGTTGTTACGTCCTTTTGCATTTCAGACGACGATATGCATGTAAGAACTATAGTTAAATACTAAAAACAAAACAATAAAAAATAACAATATATATACAAAAGGTACTTTTTGCATTTCTATAATATTGAAGTT
>NW_025812800.1:0-2129 GCF_022045245.1 Lucilia cuprina
ACTAGACTATAGACTAGACTATAGACTAGACTATAGACTAGACTATAGACTAGACTATAGACTAGACTATAGACTAGACTATAGACAAGACAATAGACTAGACTATAGCCTCGAATATAGACTATAGAGTAGACTTAAACAAGACTATAGACTTCACCAGATATGAAAAATTGAAATGAAAAAATTAAAAAAATACATTTTTTTAAAGTGTTAAATTAGTTTCCCACATATTTATAGGCCGGACTTTAGACCATATTATGGAATAACTATAGGCTTACTACAGGCTAGACTACAAAATATTATAGACTGTTCTATAATAAAGACTATAGACTATTATAGACGGTGGTACCAGTAGCTTAAGATATAAAAACTAACTCTACTACTACCTTAAAAATCCGTTTTAAAACAAGTGATAATCGGGTATTCCCGACAGAAAGAAATCATTTTTAATAATTTCCACTACTATTTCAGACCAACTGTCCTGTCGGGTTTACCAGTATTAGGCAAAATAATTTGCATTTTTGTCGAAGACTATGGGAAAACATTAAGGCTAGGTCGCGTACTTAACACTACTTATAACTGAACAGTACAATTGTCAAAAACTGGGTATAATTTTGTTCATTAAAACTGTATATATGTATGTATTACAATCAATAGGTCTTCCTTAAAAAAATAAATAAAAAAGCTAAACATGCACCATTGATAAATACTATAGAATGCTCTATAGTAAAATATATGAATTGTTCTATAATCTACTTTAATAGTAAAACTTAATATAAGAAAACAAATAAATTTAATAAAGAAAGAAAAGCAAATTATACAAGTTAATTTAAATCACTTACTTTTGTATCTTGTTGTTCAAATAACGATATTTTCCAGTTGGTATTTCTCTAAATACAAAAACAATATTTTCATTTTGCAACACATATGTATGTACATATTTATGTACATACATACGCACCAACTCTATTTCTTTAACCTCTTTTGCATTATATTTTACGCTTTTTCTCCTCAGATTTTCATATTTCAATCACATTTTATTCTCTCCAACTCTTCCACTACCCCCTTTGAGTAACACATTCTCATCAATTAACAACACGAATGGCTCGACAAAAGAAAACCACCGACCGGCGCTCGGCCTAACAAAATTGCATTGATTTTTTTGGCAAACTTTAAAACACTTTTTTAAACTAATAATTTAACACTTTTTTATAAACATTTTACCATAACGGTATTTATAAACAATTTTCAACAAAAATATTTAAATATTAATAATTAATTAACGCATTAGATGATTAATTTAAACAGGATTATTAACACAAAACAACCGAACAATTTAAACATATACAAATAACTAAAGCAACAAATGATAATATAAATTCTCAATGTTGTTGTTATTGTTATTACAATAAGAAGCAAATGTCTACTAACAATAACAACAAGTGCAAAAAGTGATGAATGCTTTTTGTTTCATTTCTTTAGTTTTCTTAATATTTCTAAAGTGTTCGGTTGTTTAGCATAAATGGTAATGTTTAAATTAAGATATTAACAATAAATAATTGTTAATAATAAAATATTTTTGTTGATTTTTATAAAACAAATGTTAATTAATATCGGTATATAAAAATATTTATGAAAAGAAGTGTTTAAAATAAAAAATTTATAAAAATGTGTAAAATTTGCCAAATTTTTTAAGATGATTTTTCGAAGGCAATCGCTGTATCTTGGTTTCCAGGGCCATTCGTAAGCAGCCAAAAGTAAAATAGAGTGTTTTAGTATGAGTGTAATATAAATCATTAATATGTTACTGTAAATATTTAATTTGTATGTAAGCAAAATGTGAGAAAAATGTACAACAATTAAAATTAAGGTAAGTAACCCATATATCAGGCTTTGAAAATTTAAATTGTACTTTTAAGGTTTTAAGTACTGAATTAATCTAAGTATTAGTCTAGAACATAGACTGACTAAAGACTAGATTATAGACTAGATTACACATTAGACAATATACTGTGCTATAAACTAGACTATAGACTAGACTATATACTAGACTATAGACTAGACTATAGACTAGACTATAGACTAGACTATAGAATAGACTATAGACTAGACTATAGACTAGACTATAG
>NW_025812801.1:0-1338 GCF_022045245.1 Lucilia cuprina
CTCAGTCTTTCTTTGACCGTGACATAGTGTAGACGTACATACATATATTGTGTTAAACCTTTCTTCAAATAAAAAAAAAAAAAAATATCAAAAACAATTTAGTTATTCAAAAACAATTATTTTGCATACTTGTGTGTAAAAATCAACAACAAAAGTAAATTCTTTTGTAAATTCTTTAATAAACAAACAAAACAGTGTAAACAAAAAAAAAACAACAATATAGCTTATCACTGCTTGCAGTATGGGCAGTGATAGCGAAGAAACTGATTCTAGTGACACTGACAACTGGCAGGTAGTCAATACAAGAAAAAGACCTAATACAGAATCGCCAAAAATTCAACGCAAACGAATAGCAACAACAAATGATCCATGCACCAGTGGTAATATGTTTAAATTACTTACAAATAATAATAATGATGATGATAATGATAATAATGATGATGATGATCAAAACAACAACCACGATTCTGTACCAAAACCACCTCCAATATTCATTCCCGACGTTGCAGACATTAAAAGTATGATAAACAATTTTTTAAAGGTAATCAAATCAGAAGATTTTACATATAAATCTTTAAAAGACGGCCAAATTCGATTAATGGTAAAATCCGTCGATTCATATAGACTTTTAGTAAAGTATCTTGATCAAAAAAAATAAAGTTCCACACATACCAATTAAAACAGGAAAGAGCTTATAGAGTAGTAGTTAAAAACCTGCATTTTTCAACACCAACCGATTTGCTCCAAAAGGAAATAGAGAATTTAGGACATAAAGTAAGAAATATTGCAAATGTTAAAAGCAGAATAACGAAAAACCCGCTTTCAATTTTCTTTGTTGATCTGGAGCCAGATACTAATAATAAAAACATATATGACATAAAATCTCTTTTTAATGCAATGGTTAAAATTGAACCACCCCTGAAAAACAATGACATCGTACAATGTTATAGATGCCAACAATTTGGCCACACTAAAACATATTGTAGAAAGATATTTAAATGCGTCAAATGCGGCTTAAATCACCATACAATTGAATGCAAAAAAGATGAAAATACTCCCCCACAATGCTCTAATTGTTTACAAGCACACACTGCTAACTATAGAGGATGTACAATTTACAAGGAACTCCTAAAGAAAAGAAATTTTATTAAAAAACGTAATAATAACTATTATACTGATCAAGAACCAGAATTTAACATTAATTCTCAAAATTTTCCAAATATTAATGGTAATCATGGAATAAATAGTAGTTACAATGATCACAATCATAACACATATCAATACTCTTATTCTCAAGCTGTTAAAAATAACAGCAATCAATACGAAAATCTATCTACT
>NW_025812802.1:0-2247 GCF_022045245.1 Lucilia cuprina
TCCTGATTATAGTCTTACTATAGTCCTGACTATAGTCTTACTAAAGTTCTGACTATAGTCTTACTGTTGTCCTGACTATAGTCCTACTATAGTCTTACTATAGTCCTGACTATAGTCTTACAATAGTCCTGACTATAGTCTTAATATAGTCATGACTATAGTCTTACTATAGTCTTACTATAGTCCTGACTATAGTCTTACTATAGTCCTGTATATAGTCTTACTATAGTCGTACTATAGTCCTGACTATAGTCTTACTATAGTCCTGACTTTAGTCTTACTATAGTCCTGACAATAGTCCTGACTATAGTCCTGACTATAATCCTGACTATAGTCTTACTACAGTCCTGACTATAGTCTTACTATAGTCCTGATTATAGTCCTGACTGTAGTCTTACTGTAGTCCTGACTATAGTCCGGACTGTAGTCTTACTATAGTCCTGACTATAGTCTTATATAGTTTTACTATACTACCGTCTAACTATAGTCCTGAGTATTTCCTCAACTATAGTCTTAACTATAATCCCAACTATAGCCTTAACTTTTAATAAGAGCTCAATCATCAACATACAAAAATGCTTTTTTCTAAATATAATTTCTGTAAAAGGATTTTAAAATCCTCGAACTCGTTAATATAGAAAAAGCGTTTTTTGCTTGTCAAAAGAAAAAGCAAAAAAAAAAAACGAAAAACAGCTTTTAACAATCAACTTATATTCTATTAGATGAATGTGTACATTTGTTATCCTTATGTATGCGGTGATACTAACGCTCTTTATAGTGAATTTATTTCTTCTGTAAATAAATTTTATATTGTTTTCGATTCGTTTATTTTCTTTTATATCTTTTCTAAATCAGACAATAATGCAAGTTTCCGTTTACAGTTCAATAGCATGACTATGTTGTTTGGGTTGGGGGCACAAGTATATTTCCTATAGCTTTTTGGGTGTTTATTACTTGGTAAATAATTGCTAAAAGTTTTATTGTATCGTAAGGCATTTCTAACTGAATATGTAGTTTAAAGTTAAGTTCAATCACATCACCTTTATATATATTTATAACAAAAACTATAAAAATATTTAACATTTAAATAAACTTATACACCTGACCTCCTATTAACAAATAGTTTTAAATTGGTCGAATTTTTCTCTTTTTCTACTTACCCAGTATAAGTACTTTTATACGCTCACATATCTTTCTATATTCTACAATAATCCCATTTATAATAAAAACTACTTGTAATATCAATTTGTACTCCCTGTTAAAGTATATAGAAAAAGAATTCTCAAAAGTAAAGTAATGTTTTCATATGAAAAGTTCAAGCACATATTGCCATCATTATCATTATCATCATCATCAGTTTCATTCTCTTCTATATTGCATCTTCATCAAGAACACCAACAGCAACAAAAACAACATTATCGGATGCATTTTATAAACAATGTTGTGCCAAGTTAAACATTAAACAATATTTTTTTCCCCAAAAAATATATTTTGACTAGTGTTTTTGTTTTTTTTTTGTTTGTGTACCATGAAAAAGAGGGGAAGTAAGTTTAGTTTGGTATTCCTTTTGTAAAAAAGGGATATATTAATAGTAGTCTACAGTTCATACTGAAGTCTCAATTTTAGTCCAGACTTTAGTCCTAACTATGGGCCAGACAATATACATAGTTTTAACAGTAGTCTTCTCCACTGCCTCAACTATTGTCCAGACTATAATTTAAATTATAGTCAGGTCCAGACACTCATCTATAGCCCAGACTATAGTCTAATCTATAGTCCAGACTATAGTCTAATCTATAGTCCAGACTATAGTCTAATCTATAGTCCAGATTATAGTCTAATCTATAGTCCAGACTATAGTCTAATCTATAGTCCAGACTATAGCCTAATCTATAGTCCAGAATATAGTCTAATCTATAGTTCAGACTATAGTCTAATCTATAGTCCAGACTATAGTCTAATCTATAGTCCAGACTATAGTCTAATCTATAGTCCAGACTATAGTCTAATCTATAGTCCAGAATATAGTCCATTCTATAGTCCAGAATATAGTCCAATCTATAGTCCAGACTATAGTCTAATCTATAGTCCATACTGTAGCCTAATCTATATTCCAAACTATAGTCCAGACTATAGTTCCATCTATAGTCCAGACTATAGTCTCATCTATAGTCCAGACTATAGTCTCATCTATAGTCCAGACTATAGTCTCATCTATAGTCCAGACTATAGTCTCATCTATAGTCC
>NW_025812803.1:0-1677 GCF_022045245.1 Lucilia cuprina
TAGAAAATTTGTTGATGTCCAAGTTTTCTATAGAAAATTTGTTGATGTCCAAGTTTTCTATAGAAAATTTGTTGATGTCCAAGTTTTCTATAGAAAATTTGTTGATGTTTTCTTTAGAAAATTTGTTGATGTCCAAGTTTTCTTTAGAAAACATGTTGATGCCAAAGTTTCCTAGTCAAAATTAGTTGATGTCAAACATTTCTATACAAACAAATTTTAAAATCTTACTTCTTTATAAAAATTTGTGTTTGTCAAAGTTTTTTTATACAGTAAAATTTTTTATGACAAAGTTTTCTTTAGAAAATTTTAAAATTTCAAAGAAATTCCAATGGTGTCAATTTTTTTTTATAGAAAATTTAATATAATTTCCTAACAAATCTTTTGCATTCATCAACCTTTTTAACCCACACATTTCTTAATATTTTCTATTTTCTCTTGCAAACTATTTTTCCATACCATTATTAATAACTTTATCTTTTAATTATTTTAATTACTCCATTTTCTAAGTGAATTCTTAAAAGAAAATTAAAAACTGATATATAACGAAGAAAAACAACAGTATAATGCATAAAAATGTTAAAACAAAAAGAGCATTTTAAGCTTAAAGTCTTGTGAACTCGGTTATTAGGTTTACAAGTTAATATTTCTTAGTCACGTACACCCTCAATTTGCAAAAAGAATTAAAATTATAAAGCAAAAAAAAAAATAAAAATTGTCTTAAATATCACAAAAAAACTTTAAGTATGTTTTGTGTTACTTTTGCTAACAACGAACAAACTGAGAAAAGAAACTTTAAATTTTTATAATAAATAAGATGTGATATGTCAGTCAGTCATAAAAGTTATGTTTTTATTCAGAAACTAATGTGTGTGAATGATTTCACTGCAGTTTTTTATTATTATAAATGAACTTTTAAAGAATAATTAAATTCAATTAATATGTTTGCAAGAAGATTTCACCACAATTTTAGTTAAAATTATATATTTAGTAACAGAAGTGTTCACCTCTTAAAAGGGCTTTTAACATACTTTCAAAAAGCTTGTCTCTTTTCCTGGAAAGAATAAGGTTAACAACATTTGAGTATAGAAAATGTTAAAGCTGTTTACTATAGAAGACATTATACTAATCAAAATTATCAGGAAACATTAGGGAGGTCTCAGTTTTCTGTAATTAATGGTGTTACGATTCTTTATTGAGTAAATGGAGAAAGCATAACGTTCTGTAAGATGTCTTAGTTTTCTATATAAAATTTAATGGTGCCTTAGTTTTAAATAGAAATCGCTGGCTACGTTTCATTTACCTATTGAATCACTAAGGTCATTGTTTCCTTCAGAACCATTGAGGTTTACTTGGTTTTCTTCAAAATGGTACACAGAGGGTAAAAGTAATATACCCGCCAGTTACGAAGTTGACACCAAAGCGTTTATATTTTTCCATAACATCTGTTGTTAAAGTAAATACGAACGTTCGACAACTGTCCGACAATCCGTTGTTGAAATTTAAATTTTATACACATCCGTTGTCGAAATTCTTCCAACTGTCGTAAGCTCACTAGTGACAACGGATTATTCTATCTATCTATCTATCTATCTATCTATCTATCTATCTATCTATCTATCTATCTATCTATCTATCTATCTATCTATCTATCTATCTATTTATCTATTTATCTATTTA
>NW_025812804.1:0-1638 GCF_022045245.1 Lucilia cuprina
AGTTCTGTTCTAGTTCTGTTCTAGTTCTGTTCTAGTTCTGTTCTAGTTCTGTTATAGTTCTGTTCTAGTTCTGTTCTAGTTCTGTTCTAGTTCCGTTCTAGTTCTGTTATGTTCTACTTCTGTTCTACTTCTCTTCTAGTTCTGTTATAGGTCTGTTCTAGTTCTGTTCTAGTTTAGTCCTAGTTCTAGGTCTAGTTTTGCTTTAGTCATGTCTGCAGTCTAGTCTATGTTCAAGTCTTAGTTGAGTGTCAGGTCTATAGTCTTGTCTATAGTTTAGTCTGTTAGTTAGTATGTTGTCTAATTCTTAGTCTCTTCTATGGTCCAGTTTATAGCCTAGTCTTTGTGTTAAGGCTGATTTCTTGTCTTTATTCTTTTTTTCCTTTAGCCACATTTCTTTAAATTTTTAACACATTTTTAAGGCAATAAAAAATTGCATTAAATTATCTGTTCTCGGCTTGCGGTTAACAAATATTTTGTTGAAATATCTACATATATATAATTAAACCGTAATCTTGTAAAAGTCGGTCATTAAGTCATTATATAAAAAAAGAATAAAGAAGATTATAGAAATCGATATTAAGTCATATTTAACTTTAAACCACATAAACCATATGAAAGGAAAAATTTAAACCACAAACAAATACATACATGCATACGATTGTACTAAAATAAAATAACACAAGCAGACATGTACATAAACACACATGTATATTTATATGTGTATGTACTTATGTAGAGGTTTCTAAATTAATACTAATACACTTTTAGATCTACAAGTATATTTCAAAATGTCTCTTAATATAGACACCATTGACAAAACAAATATATATTATGAAAAAGCAGGTGTAAAAAAGTTTATGTTTAGTTCATTACAGATGCATAACTGTAAAAAAATACCAAAAGCAAACACATACACATGAATAGTTTAGAAAAATATGAAAAAAACCCTTATATAAAAAAGTCTTTCATCCGGAGTAAAGTGTCTGTATAAGTGTCTAAATTTATAATACATGAACATGTCCACCGTCATCTGTACAGCAAGCTTGTATCCTTAAACACACACACACACACACATCTAAATAATATATTTCATAATGATTTTCACACCTTTTTTAATTAAAATTATATCCGTGTTAGACACAGATACCTCAAGTTAATATACTCTATATTTTAGTAGCACTACTACTACTATTGCTACTACCTAGTTTTCAATACAATGTAATTCACACATACACATGCATACATAACTAAAATTTTGTTGAGTGACTAACTCATACATACAACTTGTTCAAAGAGTGTGCTGAAAAAAATAAAGAGAGTAAAAAAGCTTTATGCTTAGTTGACATCATTATAACGGTGTTTTTATAGAAATTACATGGCAATACACACACCGATAGATACTTATGTATATTTATATAGCAGCGATATATCTGAACATGAGCAAGTCTCCAAACACATCGCCTATAGCTAAAATAAAGACAGCGAGAGAAAAGCCAGGCATTTAAAAATGGAAGTTCTAAGTCTCTAGTACTGTTCTAGTTCTGTTCTAATTCTGTTCTAGTTTTGTTCTAGTTCTGTTCTAGTTCTGTTCTAGTTCTGTTCTAGTTCTGTTCTAGTTCTGTTCTAGTTCTGTTCTAG
>NW_025812805.1:0-1572 GCF_022045245.1 Lucilia cuprina
CTTTATAACTTTATAACTTTATAACTTTATAACTTTATAACTTTATAACTTTATAACTTTATAACTTTATAACTTTATAACTTTATAACTTTATAACTTTATACTTTAACTTTATAACTTTATAACTTTATAATGTGAATATAGATTAAATTTGTTTTACTATATCTTGCTTTCAACCAAATTATTATTAATTGTTTTACAAATTAAATGTCAAATAAGTAAGTTGTTGTTATAACCACATAATAGTTTTTTATCACCATTAAAATGTATTTACAAGAACTTGGCAAATACAAAATACTTCATTAAAAGTTTCTTACAACTAAACAATTAATATCAATCATACGCCATTTGTTTAACAAAATTAAACTAAATTCAAATATTTCATCTACATAGAACAAACATAATTCCCAATTTATTTAACACTGCTATTGTTAAAATACTACAGCACAGTATTTTTGTTACAACAAATCTTTGTAAATGTTAAATCATTTATCATGTTCTTAAACAACTATGTTTTTTGCAAAGTATTTGTAATTTCCTTAAGTTAACAATGTGGTCAATGCTAAAAAGGATATTGTTAAGGAAATTATTCTTAAATTGAAGAATAAATTAAAAAAAAAATATTTTAAATAATAATTAAATACAATTTCTAGAATTTTGTTATGAATACATTTTATATTTTAAATCATAAAAATTAAATTTCATTTAATAGTGACGAAGCTAGCAGAAAGCCTTTGGTGATTTTTTACCACAAAATTTTTGCACCACATTACACTTAACAAAAAGCACTACAAGAAAGAAACGCTCCAAGAAATGGGTTATTAAAATGTAAAACTGCAAAATAAATCATATATTCTGCACATGGAATATGAAACAGCTTAATGAAAATAATTTTTACCAAAATAATCACAGCAACTTAAAAAATGGATTTTTTTAAATCATATTTTCTTAAAACACACATGTGTCCTGCACAATTTTGTAATTATCTTCCTTTTGCTGCCTTCTCATTTAAATGCAATGTTTCATGTTAATTTCTTTCTTTACCATAAAATACTTATAACTTAACAAGTGAATCAATTTGCCAACAAGTATTTTATTATATAAAAGTTTATACTTTGGAATTTAAATTTCTATGCATTTCAAATGCATTTGTTTTAGAAATTTCTAATAAATGTTAAAAGTTTTTAATATAAAATAGATAATACAATCATTCAGCTTTTGTTATTGCCTAAAGGAAACACTTAATTTTATTATTCCATTTTTGTCTATAAAGTTTTTTTTTAGATTGTAATAGTTAAATATTAGCAAGCAATTAATGGTTGAATAAACTGCTAGTTTAGTTTTTGATAACAGAAAATTTTATTATAAAAATATTTTTTTATTCGATATCAAAAATTAGTAAATTTGAATTATTAATACAGTTATAAAAAATATATAATAGAATAATATGTTGTCTAGTCTATGGCCTAGTCTATAGTCTAGTCTATAGTCTAGTCTATAGTCTAGTTTATAGTCTAGTCTATAGTCTAGTCTATAGTCTAGTCTATAGTCTAGTCTATAGTCTAGTCTATA
>NW_025812806.1:0-1926 GCF_022045245.1 Lucilia cuprina
TAGTCTAGTCTATAGTCTAGTCTATAGTCTAGTCTATAGTCTAGTCTATAGTCTAGTCTATAGTCTAGTCTATAGTCTAGTCTGTAATCTAGTCTACAGTCTAGTCTATAGTCTAGTCTACAGTCTAGTCTATAGTCTAGTCTATAGTCTAGTCTACAGTCTAGTCTATAGTCTAGTCTATAGTCTAGTCTGTAGTCTAGTCTATAGTCTAGTCTATATTCTAGTCTATAGTCCAGTCTATAGTCCAGTCTATAGTCTAGTCTATAGTCTAGTATGTAATATAGTCTGTAGTCTAGTCTATAGTCCTGTCTTTAGTCTAGTCTAAAGTCCATTCTATAGTCATAGTCTACATTCAAGTCCATTTTTTGAATATAATCTCAACATTTTAAATATTTCTATACATTTTTGTTCTCTTCTATAATTTTCCTTTCTAATGTCCCCTGGGCAAAGTGTTTATGGGCAATTTCAATAAAATGTGTGCTGGTACATTCGACATGAAATGTATGAAATGTTTTTGCTGTGTTCATCGACATTAACATCAACGTCATCATCATCATCGAATCGAAAATCATTACAAGCCTTTGGGTATTATTAGCAAAAGGATGGATGACATGTATAAAATGTTAAAGGAATTATTGGAAACTTGCATTTACAAACAAAAGGTTCCTTAACCTTTAATAAAAGAACAGTTAGAATGCCTGTTAGTTAATAATAAGAAAATTAATGAATTAAGAACAGATTTAGAAAATGTTTAAAATACATTATAAAAAGATTAAAAAAAATATTAACTTTTTAAAAATCGCAATAAATTCTTCACTAAACTTTAATATTAGATAAAATACCCGCACAAAAACCTTTAACAGCCTGAAGTAGCTGGTTTATATATGCATTACAATAATTTATCTTTAACTTTTCCCTAGTAAAAACTCATCCAATGGGAATGAAATTTAACAAATGTTTTTGTTTTTGCTTACCTAGAAATACATCAACTTGACAGGAGAAAAAACACAGATTCCTTTTTTTCAACTATGCTAAAAAAAGAGAAATAACATGAATACTGTTTATAAGCAAATTGAAAAAAGAGAACTATTTGCTTCCTTAACATGTTCTTACTCCTCCTTGCATTGAAGAGTATGCGACTATTTACACCTTTATTAAAACAGAATGCTATCTAACATCGGGCCTCACAATATTAATATTTAAGACTCGTCGTGTATTCATAGGTCTATAATTTTATATATAGTCAATTGTCTAGTCTATAGTCTTGTCCATAGCAAATTTTATAATCTAGTTTATAGTCCAGTTTATAGTCTTATCTATATTCTAGTCTATAGTCTAGTCTATATTTTAGTCTGTAGTCTTGTCTGTAGTCTAGTGTATAGTAGAGTCTATAGTCTAAAGTCTAATCTATAGTCCATCCTATAGACTACAGGCTAGTCTAGCCTATAGTGTCTACAGTCTACAGTCTAGTCTATAGCATATTCTATAGTCTAGACTATAGTCCAATCTATAGTATAGCGTAGTCTATAATCTAGTTTGTAATATAGTCTATTGTAAAAAATATACTCTAGCCTATAGTCCATTCTATCTTCAAGTCTACAGTGTTGTCTATAGTAAAATCTACAGCCTATTCTATAGTCCACTGTATCTATCATCTAGTCTATAGTCCTCTGTCTAGTCTATAACCTAGTCTGTATTAAAATCTATAGTCTGGTCAATTCTAGTCTTTACTAGTCTCTATGTATATTCTAGTTTATAGTTTAGTTAATGGTCTAGTATAGTGAATAGCCATGTTTATAGTCTAGTCTATAATCTAGGCTATAGTCTAGTCTAAAGTCTATAGTCTAGTCTATAGTCTAGTCTATAGTCTAGTCTATAGTCTAGTCTATAGTCTAGTCTATAGTCTAGTCTATAGTCTAGTCTATA
>NW_025812807.1:0-2451 GCF_022045245.1 Lucilia cuprina
AGTTCTGTTCTAGTTCTGTTCTAGTTCTGTTCTAGTTCTGTTCTAGTTCTGTTCTAGTTCTGTTCTTGTTCTGTTCTAGTTCTGTTCTAGCTCTGTTCTAGTTCTGTTCTAGATTAGTACTGGGTAAATACTTTCGACTATAATTCACGTATTATGCTTAAAATGTATTTTATTCTACACACATTATATTTATATCCGACCATTTAAGGAGCTTTTATTAAATGCGTGAATGCAAAAAAACAAAAACTTTTTTAACTAAATGACTATTTCTTTCCATTTCAAACCCAAACAAATCAGCACAAACAAACACACATAGGTACACATAGTGTCTTACTGTAATGTATGATTAACAATTGACCAAACAATTTAACATTTTGCGCCTTTAGGCATTAACTATAAATTTCAATTCATTTTCTTTTGATTTTTTTCCATCTATCTATTTATTTAACTTGTTGCAAACTGTTACAGACTTGTCTACGCACAACGTTGTGAATAATTAATGGCCGACAGTTAAATGCGCTGGCACAGTGCAGTCACGATTATCAAGGATGTTAAAAGTGGGAAAATAAATAAGTATGTAATTTAACATAAACATTTAAGAGATAAGATGAGATAAATTGTATGTGACATAATCTAGTACATTTTTATAATATTTATCAATAAATGACAAATAATGTTGCACATAAAATGAATTCTGGCAACAAATTATGTTTTTTTTTTCATTTAATTCGTTGCTTATTTATAATTTGTCTAAATAGTAGCGTCAATATTATTTGGCGTTAGTTTGTTTGTATCTACATTATGTAATAAGTTGTTCTTTATTGACGTCTGTAGCATTAAATTCTAGTGGCAAATTTAGATAAACATATTTTTAATGTTATTAAACAATTTGATAAGATGTAGACTTTCTAGAAAATTTTATAATATGTATTGATTAAATTGATTACATATATTTGTAGAAAGTTCCCTTTTCTAGAGAGATTAAATTTCAACGAACAATTATTTAACAAATATTTCTTCAAAATTCTTCTTTAAATGAGAAAACATTTTATAAAATTCTCTTTAATAATTGAAAAGTTTCTTACTTACCTTGAGTTAATATCTAATACCTGTTAGCTAATATCAATTAACAAATTTTTTTTGAGTTCTTCAAGATAAATTATTAACGCCCGAACCGTTTCCCGTTTTATTTGCTTTATTTACAATATGGGCAACTCTACTGCCCTTTGCTATTACACCAAAAACAACAATAACACTTGTCAAAATACTGCACTTTTTTTCATTTTTTTCTATTTTTACTTTTATTTCTTTCTTATTGCTCTGCTTTAATAAAGATTTTTTACTCTTATTTTTCTCATGCTCTTTTTTTTCATAAAAACACCAAAATAATAACAACAAAAACACACACCAAATTTTAATGCAAATCACACCACACTCAAACCACACACTTACACAAACTTCTGTGTAAAGGGCTTTTGCATAGCAAACAAAAAAAAAACACAACAAAAATATTAAACAAACTCCGTTAACTACAAGAACAACAGAGGAACAAGGGCAGACGCACTTATTTTAATTTGAGACTTATTTTTTTTACTGATTAATTTTCACAAAAACTTGATTTTTAATAGATTTGAATCGATTTCTTATTAGATTACTTTATTTAGATAAATATTTTAGGAATTTTATAATATTTAATACACTTTTTCTATAATTAAAATACACTTAAAGACGGACGACCAATTTCAACGTGTTATTTTCGTGGTAATCGCGGCAGAACTAAATAAATTCTTTTATAAGGCAGAATTGTCAATGAGGAGAGGAAAAATGATTTCATTGATAAATTTAGGATGAAAAGGGCACAAAGAAAGGTTATCGATAAAATTTGGAGTTAATGGAATAAACATTTATACTTTTGTGATTTTGTAATAAATTGCATTTATTAATTAGTTAATTAATTACTTATTTAGTTTTAGGTAGTTAGTTATTATTTTGTTAGTTAATTAATTAATAAGTAAGTTAGTTCAATAGTTAGTTAAAAACTTAGCCAGTTAGTTAGTTGGTTAGTTAGTAAGTTAGTTAAATACTTAACTAGTGATTTTGTTAGCTAGTTAAGTACTTAGTTAATAAGTTATTTAGTTAGCTAGTTAGTTAAATACTTAGTAAGTCTGTAGGTTAGTAAGATATTTAGTTAGTTAATTAGTAATTTAGTTCGTTAAGCAATTAGTTAGTAAGTTTGTTAGTTAGTTTGTTACTTAATTTGTTAAATACTTAGTTAGTCAGTTGGTCAGTTAGTTAAATACGCAAATAGTTAGTTATTTAGTTAGTTTGCTAGTTAGTTAGTTTGTTAGTTAGTAAGTTAGTTGGTTAGTTAGTTAGTTAGTTAGTTAGTTAGTTAGTTAGTTAGTTAGTTAGTTAGTTAGTTAGTTAGTTAGTTAGTTAGTTAGTTAGTTA
>NW_025812808.1:0-2267 GCF_022045245.1 Lucilia cuprina
GAACTAGAACTGAACTAGAACTGAACTAGAACTGAACTAGAACTGAACTAGAACTGAACTAGAACTGAACTAGAACTGAACTAGAACTGAACTAGAACTGAACTAAGCCAGGACTGAACAATGACTGAACTAGAACTGAACTACAACTAAACTACAACTTAACTAAAACTTAACTACAACTTAACTACAACTTTACTACAACTGTTCCTTTGTTTTCTGCATATGTTGCTGAGATGTTTGTTGTGTCTTATAGCATTGCTGGTTGTTAGTGAACGCATTTGGTTAACTTTTAAACTTCCTTTAGATAATGCTGCTGTGGTTTCGGTTTTTCAGTTGATGTACGTTTACATTTTTAACGTTATGTTGCCAGGTGACATGTTATATCATGGAGCAAAAATCTTTGTTATGAAAATAGTGGCAAGAAATTGTTGCATTTTAATAAGTCGCTTGATTAATATTTGTGATAATAATTGAATAAAAGTAAGAAATATGAAATTGTTTTGGCATACACAATTCATAATTTATAGTTCAGTTCTATGTCAGTATTAGTTTAATTCTAGTTTTTATTTAGTTCAGATATAGTTCAATAAAGTAAAAAACTTACTTTTAATTTTTTGCCACCTTCTTTTAGCGGTTACCTGTTGTTTTTAAAAAATTTACTCAGACGATAATTATTTATGGCTTTTTGTAGCAATTTAAATGTTTAATTGTTTCATTTAATGTCTAATTAAAAATTTCTTATAAAAGAATTATTTATTACAATTTTTAATAACACCTTTCAAATAAATAAAAAACAAATATTTAATAATTTTCAAAAAGACGTTAACATCAGAAAACTGAACTTGTTTGATTCTTTTTTTCGACATAGTGCAGAAAAAACCCACAATCGGAACCGGTTACTGTTTTGAGTGAAGTTTTAATAAAACAAATTTAAATATTTTATTACTTTATTGAACTCATAAATTACTTATAAATAAAAAACAAATCAATGCATTAAAACAATATGTTTTAATTATTGAACAGTTAGAAAGTTGAACAAATAAATTATATTTTTGTATTAATTTGTATTAATGATATAAACTGAGATAGAGGAAATCATGTTAAAATAAAAACACAAAAAAATTAATTAGCAAATAAAACAAGAATTGCATTTAAATAAATATAATATTAAAAATAAAATAGCATTCCTTTATATGTCTGATTTTCAGGACTTTTTACACACATTCTGCTTTTGTATATGGCAACATGTGGTTGTTGTGGCATTGACTCTGGTGTTGCATATAAAAATAATGCAAAATATGAAAAAAAAAATGCAAAATAAAAAACTGTTGCATTATACATTTATAGCTTTATTTTGATATTAAAATATTTTTTTTTATTGCAATTTTTGTCTGCCAGTTGCTATTTTTGCTTCATTTTTATTTACCGCTCAGACAATTGGACAATATGAAATTGAATTGTTGCACTTTATTAAAAAATAATAAAAAAACAACAAAATAAAAAATTATTATTATCGTAATTTTTAAATTTACACATCAATGAATTTAATTGCATCACTAGTGCGCTTTAATAGTGAGAAGAAAATGAGAAAAAAAGGAAGCGTTGCATTTGCAATTGTCGCGCATATTGCTGTCATCACAAATGAACTGAAGTGTTAGTTTTAATATGAAAATTCTTCAGTTGGAATAGAGGCTGAAAAAAATCCTTATCAGAGGTGGAGTTGGTATAAACAAACCGCTATTTTAAGTTGTTTGCAACTAAAAACAGTTATGTGGAATGTAGTAACTATTCAAGTTTAATAAATATTAAATTTTCAATTATAGAAAATAGGCTTCTTTATGTAAATATGTTTATAATTTTATTATACTTTAGACTAGACTTATGGCCTCCGGTATTTGATGTATATATGAATATCCTCCCTTCAAACCAACTAACTAACTTAGACTAGACTTTTGACTGGACTATAGACTAGACTATAGACTAGGCTATAGACTAGACTATAGACTAGACTATAGACTAGACTGTAGACTAGACTGTAGACTAGACTACAGAGTAGACTGTAGACTAGACTACAGACTAGACTAAAGACTACACTATAAACTAGGTTATAGACTAGACTTTAGACTAGACTATAGACTATAAACTAGACTATAGACTAGAATATATACTGGACTATAGACTAGACTATAGACTAGACTATAGACTAGACTATAGACTAGACTATAGACTAGACTATAGACTAGACTATAGACTAGACTATAGACTAG
>NW_025812809.1:0-1338 GCF_022045245.1 Lucilia cuprina
AAATTATTGTCAGAAGACTTAAAAACTTTTTGGAAAAATTTAAAATCATCGACAGACATCAATTTGGATTTCAAAAAGGAAAAAACATTAACCAATTATTAGGATATTTCTCTAATTACATCAACCGATGTTTGAGCACTCATATGCATGTTTTAGTGTTGTTTATAGACTTTAGTAAAGCGTTCGACACTCTATCACATACTAAACTCATCCAGATTCTCGAAAAAAATGGAATACGTGGAAATACCCTAAAATGGTTTAAAGATTATCTACAATGCAGATCTTATCGTGTAAAAGTTAATAATAAAATCAGCAACAAAATATTTTATGACTGCGGTGTACCACAAGGGTCCAAACTAGGACCAATACTATATATACTGTATGCTAACGATATGATGAAATGTCTAAAAGGTACAACGTTTGCATATGCTGATGATACAGCAATAATAGTGGCAGATAAAAATATAAAAAACGCAACGGAAACAATGCAAAAACAACTAGATATTGCAACAAAATGGTGCCACGATAATGGTCTCATCATCAACGCTAATAAAACTAAAATAATGCACATAAAACCACCACATTTGACCAGCACAAATATAGAAATAATATATCACGATCATGAATGTCTACACCAAAAAACCAATAATAACACCAATAATAGTACTGATACCTGCTCAACCATTATAGAAACAGTTAATTCTTATAAATATCTAGGAGTGTATGTTGACGATAAATTTAAATGGAAAATACATATTGAAAATCTTCAAAAAAAGCTCCGAAAAGCATCGTATATGTTATACCACCTAAGTAACTGCGCCACATATAGCGTACTACGTCAAGCCTACTTTTCATTAGCCGAATCATATATAAGGCACGGAATATCAGCATGGGGAAATGTAAAATACAGTAGTACACTACAAAAAACTCAAGATCGCCTATTAAATATATTGTGGAAAAAGCATCAACACTACACAAATAATGAAAACAGCGGTTTCACAAATCGCGTGAATCAAAATGATAACAGTACAGCCAAATGTCTACATATACTAACAGTCAAAAACATCTACAATACAGTAATCACCAAAGAATTTTATAACAACACAACATTTCTTAAAGCAATTGATCATAACCATAACACCAGACAAAAATCATTAGGAAGATACAAAATTGAACATTTTTATAACGAATACGGCAGAAATACTCTACAGGTATCGTTACCCGCAACTTTTAATAAAATACCAACTGAATTATTAAACACAAAAAATAAATATAAGAGAAATAAAGCTATAAAAGACTTTTTTATCGGTTTGCAATGAATCTGAACATGAACTAGAT
>NW_025812810.1:0-1986 GCF_022045245.1 Lucilia cuprina
AGAACTGAACTAGAACTGAACTAGAACTGAACTAGAACTGAACTAGAACTGAACTAGAACTGAACTAGAACTTAACTAGAACTGAACTAAAACTGAACTAGAACTGAATTAGATCTGATCTATAACTTATAGATTTTTTATAAATGAAAATGTATCGAAAATTTTCTACGGAAATAAAATTTATTAACAATTTTTATAACATTGACAAATTTAAAATATGAGAAATTTTCATTCCAATAGACGATTTAACCAGATTTATGTAACAATTTGAAGTAAAGTCTTAAGCACTTAATTACAAATTCTGTGTAATATTCCCTCTTGATAATATTTAAAGTATCTGTAATAAACACACCAAAACTATTTTATTTTTGTCCCCATAAAACTCCTGATAATACAATCACCATTAAATTAAACACTTAATGTCCCGTACAAAACATTATGGCAGCATATTTATAACAGGAACTTCAAATTTGAAATGTGACTTTGTGAATTCAAATAGCAAATCCACACGCATGCACGCACTTATCTTCCCATATGTGAAATAAAATCTATATAACGACACTCCACCTCCAAATAAAACAAAACAAACAATTAACATTTACTCATGTCGACAAATTAAAATAATAATGAAAGCGAATTTTATGAATCATCAACTCAACGCCATAAGCACCTCAAATACTTAAACAGGCAGTTAGTAAGAACGGGTCTTTAGCTATTTATCGAAATTTGTCACGCATCCACAGGAGGATTTAAAAGTAACCGCATACAAGCAAAAGGAATATAATTCTGATGATGGTGGTGTAGAGAGATTCATACGTATTTGTTTAATTTTATTTCCTGCAGTCTAGTTTTTAACAACCACATGTATAGAACAGAAGAATAAACTAAATGAATAAGCAAAATAGACAAAAAAAGTAGAGAAAAAATTCGGTTATAAATAGTAAAAGAATAGAATTAACAAGTGGTTGGTAAAATTTTAATACCCCAAAACATGACAGAAAGATTTGCACATTTAACTGAAAATGTTTAAATGAACAATATAATGAATGATGAATGGATGGTTGGTCTGGTATAGTTGGTTGGTTGACTGAATAAAAACAAAAACAAATGAGACGAGATAAATGAAATTTTGTAAAGTAAAAGTTAAACACATTTTGTGGTTTATTTTATTTAAGTCTTTCATACATACAGTGGGTATATGTACCAACATCCCATTATAATGCCTGTACCACAACACAAAACCAACAACAAGTTGGATATAAAAAATATATTTTAACATCATCGAAACATTGGCAAAACATTAACAAACAAAAAAAGAAATTCATGGGTTAAAGAAAAAGTCACTTTGTTTATTTTTTAGAATATAACGAAGAAAAACATTTATTTTTAACAAATCGTACGTAAACTTTTTCCCTCAAATAACAATGTTAAAAAATGTATATTAATTTAATTTACAAAAAAAAAATGTACTCAATTATATACATACATTTGCTGAAGAGACATCATTAGAATTGAAGTTATTTTTCTAAGCCTTTTTTTCTGCAGCCATATAGTAGTAGCATGTTTAGGGAAAAATTACAGCAGAAGTTTAAGGTTTGAGGTTAAGCTTTTGTGGTTTAGGAAATTTTTCAATGTAAAATTTTTGAGGGCTTAGTGCTGCTAATGAAGGCTTTCGTAGTGGTTTTAACAAAAAGATAGAAATAAATGACAAAAGAATACAATAAAATTATATTTGGTATCACGTATTTTTATGTTCGTCCTTTATTTTATATTAAAAGTAAGTGCACATATATACATATGAACATAAGAGTTATAACTTTTATACAATTTTTGATAATTTCAAAAAATACGTTTCTAGTATGTAATAACTAACTAACTAACTATAGTCTAGACTATAGACTAGACTATAGACTAGACTATAGACTAGACTATAGACTAGACTATAGACTAGACTATAGACTAGACTATAGACTAGACTATAGACTA
>NW_025812811.1:0-1110 GCF_022045245.1 Lucilia cuprina
AACTAGAACAGAACTAGAACAGAACTAGAACAGAACTAGAGCAGAACAGAACTAGAACAGAACTAGAACAGAACTAGAACAGAACTAGAACAGAACTAGAACAGAACTTGAACAGAACTAGGACAGAACAGCTGTCACTTTCTTGTTTAGTCTTTTTTTCTATTTTGGCACAGATTTTAATTTTCGTTTTTAATTAAGCCGAATTTAATATTTTGGGATTTTCTTTCTCAAATTACTTTTAGCTATTAAGGGTTTTTTCAGCAAACGAATCTGTGCATGTCCATACATAATTAATAATAAAAATGAAAGCTTTTCTTAGAATTCAGTGTGAAGTTTAGAACATTTTTAAAGCAAACTACAACACTACGTCGTAGGTTCGTTGGAAGTGCAAAAATTTAAACTTGTTCCCTAGAGTGTACGCTTGTAAATAATTAATTTATTATCGCTGGCGTATGAGTATTAAATAAATGTTTGAGAAATTAAATATTAAGTATACGTATGAAGGTCTTAGAAATTATATTGTACTTTTATAATATTATTTCCTAATTTTTACTATTATTTTGTGCAACATATATTCTTTTTAAATCTGATGATTTTTCTCTATGTTGCTTTAAAAAGCGAAAAGCTAAAAACCATATAAAATCTTGCAAATTTTTACAAACAGTTGTAACTAGCAAAAGGTTAATGATAAAGTGCCTTTTGCTGGGTGCAATTTTGCTTTTTGTAAAAGGGTTGTATGCTTAATAAGAACGAAAAAAAAACACCTCAAAGACGAAATTTTTTGGGGTGAATTAAACTCATGACAAGTTGATATGTTAAATTGTATGTAAAACCCAAACATAGAAAAAGGCAAAAAACACAACAAAGAAAAAGTCGAAAATTTGATATGTGATATTCACATGGACGACATAAAGGAGAAATAATTAAAAAGTAAAGGTATACTTATGGGAAAAAACTATGTTTGAAGATTAAAAAACAAAAAAAAAATGTTCTAGTTCAGTACTAGTTCTAGTTCAGTTCTAGTTCAGTTCTAGTTCAGTTCTAGTTCAGTTCTAGTTCAGTTTTAGTTCAGTTCTAGTTCAGTTCTAGTTCAGTTCTAGTTCAGTTCTA
>NW_025812812.1:0-1626 GCF_022045245.1 Lucilia cuprina
CTAGACTATAGACTAGACTATAGACTAGACTATAGACTAGACTATAGACTAGACTATAGACTAGACTAAAGACTAGACTATTGACTAGACTATAGACTAGACTATAGATTAGACTATAGACTAGAGTATAGACTAGACTGTAGACTAGACTATAGACTAGACTATAGACTAGACTATAGACTAGACTATAGACTATACTATAGACTAGACTATAGACTATAGAATTGTTTAAACATATTGGTGGCATTTAGCTTGAATGCTTAATTATTGCAAATAAATCACATTCTTAACTAGTGCCAGGTATTATATGGTCGTCCACACTCTACTATAATTTCACACATGATTTTAATTGTATTAGTTGTTTTTTTATTATCAATTTCCTTTAAGTTTTCAAAACTTTTATTTAAATAGGTTAGTTTACATTCTAATTTATTACCAGAGGACTTTGGGGTACTTCACTTTTTAAAATGTTTGTTAGAAAATAGCTTGAAATTATTTGGATACAAATTCATAAAACTAAAATCTACACAAAAGTGTTGAAAGTACAAAAGTACTTTTTTGAAAATTTTACCACAAAAATGAACTTGAAATAGTACTTTTTTCCATGAGCATGTTATTTAAATTTTATATTTTTCATTAAAATTTTGAATGAAAAATTAGCTTAATTTTTTATTAAAAATTTTTTAAATTTTTAGACATTTGAATTCTTAAACTTTGTTAACAAGTGTAGTTTCTTGTTCACTTTTTCATGTTTCATAATAAATTATAATATTGTTGGTTTTAAGCAAAAAAAAAAAGAGCAACAGGAACTTAATAAATCTAATAAAATCTTATTCACTAGTTTAACCAGTTTAAATATAAAATTTTGTGATTAATTTTTAGTTTCTGCCCGATGAAAAATTAAAAATATCCCAGCAAAAACTTGAATTAACAAGTAAGGTATTAAAATTCTAAAAAAATTATTTCAAGTCATTATTATAACAAGATAATGACATTGCAGGCAAGTACTTAGCATACTCGCTTAAAACTAACTATTTAATAAAGTAGTTACCACTATCGCTTGCAAGTAAGTAGTTCAGTAAGTGGTCTTTCTTTTTAATCATCAACTGCCTTTAATAATAGTTTTTGAAAATATTGAAGTTTTCTGTTTGAGTAATATATAACATTCCATATCAAAATGTCAATGTTAAAATGTAAGTTATTACATGTTAGATTGTTTGTAAGTTGTTAATAAACTCCTTCTAAGTAATGAAGATGGTATGTAATAGTCATTGAAATATAAGTTGTTGCGAAACTATAAAACATTAAGAAGTTTATATTGGTATAATATGCCATTCTTTTGGCGCATGCGTTTGCATATTTGGCTGGTTTAAATTTGATTTCGTATGTTTAACTAAACTATATGCTTAATATATCAATTGTTACCACTAGATTATGGATTATAATATAAAATAATTAACTTACTATATTTACGTTAGCAGAGTTCAATAAACTTGATTATTACTAGACACAGATTATACTATAGACTAGACTATAGACTAGACTATAGACTAGACTATAGACTAGACTATAGACTAGTCTATAGACTATACTATAGACTAGACTATAGACTAGACTATAGACTAG
>NW_025812813.1:0-1695 GCF_022045245.1 Lucilia cuprina
CTATAGACTACTCTATAGTCAAGACTATAGACTACTCTATAGTCAAGACTATAGACTACTCTATAGTCAAGACTATAGACTACTCTATAGTCAATACTATAGACTACTTTATAGTCAAGACTATAGACTACTCTATAGTCAAGACTATAGACTACTGTATAGTCAAGACTATAGATTACTCTATAGTTAAGTCTAATGACTACTCTATAGTCATGAATAGATACTACGCAAATGAAATTTTCGTTAAATGTAACTTAGAACATTTTGCTTATATGATAAAAATGTACAACATTTTTCTAAAGTACAAATGTGTGAAAATATCAAATGATTTTATTCCCTTAAGGTTCACAAAAAAATCGATAATTAAAGCCTATTTTCAAATCGACAATACAGTCAACTCTTGTAGCTACTATATCTGTATGTGGCTGCTACATGACCAACAATTTAATTCATATGCAAAGTTGTATTTGCAAAGTTATTAATATGCACATTCACAGACTCAAAGCCACACACATACACACAATTATTATTGCAGTTGCAATCTCTAAATTCCAATGGTCATTTTTGACAGTTTATTACTTAATTATAAATTGACTTCATCATTATTATTATCACCATCATTATTAGTTGAGGGGGTAATTGTATGTAGTAATATGTATGTTACTGCATATGTGTTTGTGTGAGGACTCTGAACTGCAGTGGCAATAGAAATATTTTGTTAGTGTCAAATTTATAATGTCCATAGAGCATTGTCGGAAAAAGCAAAACCAAATGTTTAGTTAATTGTTAGGAAATTTCTAATTAACAATTTAAAATTATCTATCTCAAATACATATTAAACATATGTATGTTTGTCTTTTCTGTCTGTCTGTGTGACTGGCTGTATGGTTATAGATGTAAGGCAGGTATGGGGGCATTAATGGCTAAAGCAGGGGCCATGGTTTTCAATCTAAAAATAGACTAAACTATATACTAGACTATAGTCTCATAGAGATTAGAAACCAAAAAACTAAACTATATACTTGACTTAATATAGGCCATAGACTATGTGCAAAGTATTGCTGACCCCTGCCAAGTAATAACTTCAATACTGCCATTTAAAACATGAAAATTTTAATAAAATTAAATTTTATTATTAATATTGTTTGTGAAAAGGTAAAATGTTCTGCATGCATATGAAACTAATTTCAATTTTCTATTAATTTTCCAATTTAATTGATTTAATTTCAGTCTATCAGTAAATGTGTGTATGTAAAACTACAAAATATAAATGAGTTAAATACATTGAACGTGACCAAGTACTTTAAATAAATTTATGAGTGGACATAAGTTA
The DNA here is from genome assembly GCF_022045245.1 of Lucilia cuprina. Taxonomy (NCBI): domain Eukaryota; kingdom Metazoa; phylum Arthropoda; class Insecta; order Diptera; family Calliphoridae; genus Lucilia; species Lucilia cuprina. Next base: position 1,334 of record NW_025812813.1, read on the forward strand.
TGAGGCCTAGAGATTTGGATAATTGTAAATAAATTTTGTAGTGTTGTTGGAAATGAAAAGAGTAGAAAATATTTAAATTATGTAAATATATGTTAAGAGATTTTTGGTGAGAAGGAAAAAATAATATTTAAATTTAAATGTTTAAAATTTAAATATAGTTTTAAAATTTTTAAATAAAGAATACAGTACGAAAAGTTCTAGTTCATTTCTAGTTTAGTTCTATTTTAGTTCTAGTTCTAGTTCAGTTCTAGTTTAGTTCTAGTTCAGTTCTAGTTCAGTTCTAGTTCAATTCTAGTTCAGTTCTAGTTCAGTTCTAGTTCAATTCTAGTTCAGTTCTAGTTCAGTTCTAGTTCAGTTCTAGT
>NW_025812814.1:0-2170 GCF_022045245.1 Lucilia cuprina
TAGAACAGAACTAGAACAGAACTAGAACAGAACTAGAACAGAACTAGAACAGAACTAGAACAGAACTAGAACAGAACAGAACTAGAACAGAAATAGAACAGAACAGAATTAGAACAGAATTAGAACAGAATTAGAACAGAACTAGAACAGAACTAGATAAGAACAGAACTGGAGCTTAACTAGAACAGAGTTGAACTTAAACAGAACACAGTTAAAACAAAACTAATTTTTCAAAAATCTAGAATTCATTCGAGGGATATTCTTGAATATTACAAAAGTGGTGGACAAGTTTTAAGACGGTAAACTGGTCCTTTGAACTGCAGCAAATAAATATTCTTATAACAAGAAGAATGCAATTCAGATTTTTTATTTGTTTTGTATAATTATATTTTTTACTAAATTTTATTAACTTCAGTTACCAGTTTTACCACTTTGGCTCTAGCTTGCACAAAAATATTTAATTTAATTGAAATACAGTTGCTTTGACTTGATGTAGAATTAAAATATTGTATTTAAATCAAGTTTGAAATAATTATTCTGGGTATTTTTTTAATTTTTTGTTTGGTGGCTGATATTTTTAAGAAATTAATGACAACAATTTTATAAACAAATTAAAATTTTTTATTTTATATTTAAAAGAAGAGGAAATGTTATAGAAATCTTACGTCATGTTAAATAAATTTTGTATAAATTTCTAATCGAAATTTTGTTTATAATTTTACTAATATGTATTAAGTTTGGTTTTAAAATTTAAATATGGGAAATAGTTTTTGTATGTTTTGTAAAATACCTTATATGATAATAATACCAAGTGATTATAACGAGGGTCAAACTAAAAGTTTATAAATTAAAAAAAAAAAACATTTTCTAATACAACCGGTTGTTTAGTTAGAAACTTTTCGTCAGACTCCTTCAAATAGATTCTTACCTATAGGTGCTCTTTTGCCCGAAACATTGGCAGCCAATTTCTGAGCACCCACTTCTGCTTTACACACTGTATAGTTAAAGCCCGGTGAGGTGTCATTGAAAAACATTTCCGCCATTGTGGCCTCAAATTCGGTGGCATTTTCAAAATTAAATGCATCACAATCGATGTCATATTGTGATTTATCCAAAGTCGTAGCACACACTTCTTTACTATAACCCAAGTTAACGCGACACGCCTTATCCAAAGGAAAATTTAACATGGCAATGGCATTGAAAACACTAGCCATTAAATAGAAGAAGAAAAACGGTTCTATGGTCAAGTAACGGCGAAAACGCCATACTTTTTGAAAATAATTTAGTTTTTCTTCCTCATTTCTGGAGGCCTCCATAGCATTGGTGGCAGCAGACATTTTCTTAATAGATTTTTGTTAAAAAATTTCACTTTCAATTTTGTAACAAAATCAAAACATTTCTTTCTTATTTTCTTTTTCGTTTAAATTTGTTTACTTTATTATTAAAATTTCTTTAAAACTTTACTATTATATTCATTTATAGATTTTTATTAATATTTCTATTTAAATATTTCGCTTTTTTTAACGTAAATTATATTAACGCGCAGGCGTCCGGTTTTAAACTAAACTTAAACATTTGAATTAAATTTTAAAACAGTCGCCAGTCAGGTAATCTTAATCGCAAGCAGCTTCTTCTTCTTAAAAAAACTTTTGTTCTCGGTTTGTTTTCGTTTTCATCTTCTTTTTGTTGCTTTTCTCTGATTTTTTTTTTTTCAGATTGCAAATGTGTGTCTAAATATGTGTATTTGTTGGGTATTTTGCATATGACACTCGTATCGAAATATTTGTTGTTAAATTCGTGTTTTCGTTAGATATTCTGTTGTTTTATTCAAATGACAAGTTTGCTAATAAACAGAACTTAAATGAATGCAAACATTTTATACCAAACAAAACCAAAGGCAGGAATATTGATTGGACTATAAACACGACTAAATATTAGGCTATAGACTAGACTATATAATATAATAGACTAGACGATACTAGACTATAGACTAGACTAAACTAGACTACAGACTAGACTATAGACTAGACTATAGACTAAATAGAGACTAAACTACAGACTTGATTATAGACTAGACTATAGACTAGACTATAGACTAGACTATAGACTAGACTATAGACTAGACTATAGACTAGACTGTAGACTAGACTATAGACTAGACTATAGACTA
>NW_025812815.1:0-1783 GCF_022045245.1 Lucilia cuprina
GGGTTTGTTACTTTCACGTTGTGTGTTTTCGTAAAGCTTGATTAAAAAAACCACAACTTTTTGTTGTGTACATAGAAGAATAATTAATTTTTGTTCTCAATATTGCAGTTTTATTTAAAACTAAAACATTTTCTTTTATAGAAAATATTCCACATTGCTGGCATATGAATTTTGTTAAAACTGTATATGGTGAATGGGTATTATTAAAATAAATATGTGTCACCTAAAAACAGGAGACAAAGAAGTCTTTATAAAAACAGTCACTATTGAAAATAACTTTTGCATACTAGCACTTTGTTTTAGAAAAATTTGTAAAATGTTTTATGTACAATTTTGTATTTTTCAAAAAATCATTATCGTAATTAAAAAGTTAAAAAATTTCTACTAAATTAATGAATGAAATGAGAACAGTCTGGTGACAAAGGAAGAAAGTTATGGAAAATGAAATTATAGAAAAGCAATTTATAAAATTGTTATCACTTTTGCATAGAAAATACTATTGAATGAGAGTCTTTTTGGGTAGAAAGGAAGGAATACCAAGGAATATAAAACTGAAGAAGCCACAATAAGATACTCCGGAACCTTTAAAATCGGTTCCTGTTCTCACATAGAAAGTACTATTTAATGGGGCCTTTTTGGGTAGAAAGTAAATACCAAGGAATATAAAACTAAAGAAACCACAATAAGATACAGCTGCGAACCTATTGGATCTCATCTTTAGTAAAAGAAATTTGTTAAAATACGATTTCATCAAATTTTTTAGAGTTATCCACTGTTAACATTTTTCCTTTTAAATCCCTTAACAAATTAAATTAATCGCTTTCATTTATTCCACATAATATATGCTATCGCAGGACTACATTTTAAATGGAAAAAAGACAAATTTACAACAACCATATGTATAAGGAATTTCACATGAAAACTTTTATTTTATTAATTGTTAGAAATTTTTCATTTTATGTTTCAACACATTTGGTCAGTAAAGTGATTAATGACCAAAAAACACAAATGGCGGACCTTCAAAATGTTTGCATTTTTTAACGTTTTTAAAACGACTTTAAATGTTTATAAAGGCTTTAAATGTTGTTAAACAAATGCTTAAACAAATACCTATTTTATAAACAATTAGTATGAAAAACATGTGAAAATGTTTCATAAAAGAATTTTAGTTTTCATTCATCATTTAAAAAGGAATCTTTATGAAAATATTTGCAGATTAAAAAAAAACATTCATCATTAAATATTAAAAGTTCTTTTGTTTAAAAAAAAAACTTTAATAGGTCTTTTTAAATAAATTTTTTTTAAAAAATATTACAAAATTATTTATTAAGAACAAAAATGAATAGCGACACAAGGTGTAAACGGATTATTTATAAAAATGTCAGCTGTTTATAAGCTGTGTTGCTTACTTTTCAATAATTACTATAAACACTAAAAATCACTTAAACTGCAACAAAGCGATATGAAAATTTTTAAATAATAATAAACTGTTAAATCAAAAACTTTATTAACGATTAATAAAGTTGTAAGTGGCGTATAATTACAATTTTTGTATGGATAAAGAGCTTAATACACCTTTAAAAAGCTATTGATATCTTTAAGAATACCAGGGTTGGAAAATTGTTAAAAAAGTTAATTGCAAGATTATAAACTGTTTTTTTAGTTAAACTAATGACTAAACTGTTTATTAAACAAAAGACTAAACTATAGATTATACAATAGGTTTGACTATAGGCTTGACCGTGGACTAAAGAATATACTAGTGTACAAACTAGACAATAGA
>NW_025812816.1:0-1483 GCF_022045245.1 Lucilia cuprina
CAGTTCTAGTTTAGTTCTAGTTCAGTTCTAGTTCAGTTCTAGTTCAGTTCTAGTTCAGTTCTAGTTCAGTACTAGTTCAGTTCTAGTTCAGTTCTAGTTCAGTTCTAGATCAGTTCTATATCAGTTCTAAATCAGTCCTAGTTCAGTTCTAGATCAGTTCTAGATCAGTTCTAAATCAGTTCTAGTTCAGTACTAGTTCAGTTTTAGTTCAGTTTAAGTTCAGACTGTAGAATAGACTATAAAATATACCAAAGACTATACTTTAGAATAAACAATAAAATATAGTATTAACATGTAAGCTTATAGTTCATTTCCACATTCAAATCTGAAGAGAATGTTATGTAAGCTTTTTTTAAAAGTCATATTCAATTTGTATCTTCCTTCCATCACGACGTATACTTAATTTGTTTTCCAACAACCAAAAATATTAAGTATTCGCATGCATGTATGCTACAATTTAAATTGCAGTTATCTTTTTCATGCACAAGTACTTAATAATATCAATAGAAAAAGTTTTCCTTGTTATTGTTGTTTGTTTTTCTATTATGTGGTCTACTTTAAAACCCATTTACTAGTTAAGAACAATTTTCATTTCAAATATTTAACATATTTATTGTTCCATAAAGATTTTTTTCACATAATATGCATGTGTATATACTTTTCATTCTTATATTTATGTATGAATATAGACCACCCACATATCTTGCGGCATTAACTGTAAAAATATATGGGTAACAAGTAAGGGTAATGGTTTAGATGGATGTAAATGGAAGGAAAAAATCGAAATCTTTTACTTAAGTTGCATTATTCACACTTGAGTGCATACATGTTGTAGATAAGTCATGAATGTTGCCACTACTTATTATTGTTGTTGTCAGCAACCAGGGCAACAATGTATTTTTTCATTCTATTACAATTTTTTTTAATGCTGGCAAAATAAAGCAGAAAATTGCACAAAAAAAAACTTTCTATTTTTTGTGGTTTCATGTAAAAATGATGGTGATAATGGCTGTTTCATAAACATACCAATACACTTATACTTAACACATATTTGGTGACATGGTTACGCACTTATGTGTGTTAGTAAAATTACAGTAGATCATGTGCTCTGGTTGTTGCAACTATTGCATCTCATATACTAATAGTAGATTTAAAAATTCTTGCCTTTGTTTAGTTGTTGTGTGTTGGAATTTATCGTGGTTGTTGTTAACAGCCTGCTTCTTGCACTTCTCATTTCCTCTTTAATTTTTATGACTCTGTTTTTGGTTTCATTTCCGATTGTTTTTAAAATGTTGCGTTATTTTCTTTTATTTTACAATTAATTTGATTTTAAATACTTTGTTATGTTTTATACATCTAAACTAGAACTGAACTAGGACTAGAACTAGAACTGAACTAGAACTGAACTAGAACTGAACTAGAACTGAACTAGAACTGAACTAGAACTGAACTAGAACTGAACTAGAACTGAACTAGAACTGAA
>NW_025812817.1:0-2019 GCF_022045245.1 Lucilia cuprina
GTCTAGTCTATAGTCTAGTCTATAGTCTAGTCTATAGTCTAGTCTATAGTCAAGTCTATAGTCTAGTCTATAGTCTAGTCTATAGTCCAGTCTATAGTCTAGTCTATATTCTAGTCCATAGTCTAGTCTATTGTCTAGATTATATTCTACTCCATAGTCTAGTCTGTAGTTTAGTCTATGGTCTAAGCTACAGTCTAGTCTAAAGTCTGGTCTATAGTCTGGTCTATAGTCTAGTCTATAGTCTAGTTTTTATTCTACTATATAGTTTAGTTTTTATTCTACTCTATAGTCTAATCTAAAATTTAGCCTATTGCCTAGTCTATAGTCTAGTTTATTTTCCAGTCTATTTTCTAGTCTATAGTTTGGTTTGTAGCCTAGTCTGTATCTAGACCGCATTCTTGTCTGTAATCTAGTTTGTAGAACAGTCTTTAGTAAATTGAGTCTACAGTCTAGTTTGTGGTCTAGATTATAATATAGTCTGCAGTGTAATGTATTGGCTAGTCAATAGCCTGCTCTATAATCTATTCTATAGTCTGGGCTACAGTACAGTCTATAGTCTAGTTTTTAATCTAATGTAGAGTCTAGTAGATGTTTCTTTTTATACACAAGTATGTAGTCCAGTTTATAGTCTAGTCACTAGGTGATAGTCAACTCTAACACAACATAAAATAATTAGTAAAAAATTTAATTTTTGGGTTCAGTTAGCAAATTAGTGTAATATTTTAAATTTGAAACTAAATATAATAATTTTTCTTCACAACAAAAATATTTTGGATCTGTAGCGTGCATTGTATGAGGGATTTTTTTGATAATCTATATAAAATCTATATCAAAATTTTCTTTCTCTCTCTCTCCTTCAGTGATTCCTCGACTTCCTTAAGTTTGTTAAAAAAGAACTTTTTGCATTGAAGCAAGCAACAACTAAAATAAAATGTTAAAATTTTCGTAAAAAACAACAAAAACAATAAACTTGTATATTTAATTTTTCGTTTTAAATTTAAATAATTCTACAACAACACTAATATTAATACCACTTTCTACGTATTCTACAAAATGTTATTTATTATTTATGTTTTTGTTAAAAATATAAATTTGATACAACGAAAATTTTGAAAAAAATTAAAAGATGCACAAAATAATTAAAATTTTAAAAACAAATCTTAAAATTTAAGCAAAAAAAGACAATAATAAATTACAATAGCAGCAACAACAACAAAAACAGCAACAAACATGTTCGATATTCGTTGAGTTCCTATAAAATGCACGGCTGAAACGACAACAAACACATACAAACAAAAACCAAACATAAGAAAATCGTAATAATACAAAACAACAACAAATTGCCATTTAAAACCTAAAATAATAACAGAACAAAAAGAAACTCTTACAATACACTCACCCACACACCTACTCTCTCTCTCACACACTCTTCCATATACATAACAAAAATAAATGGCGTTTATGATAAAAATGATGTTGCCAGCAAATAAACAAACATCATCAGCAACAACCACTATTACTTCTACTACTACAACAACAATAAAAACAACTTTTATTAACAACAACTTTAGAAATAATAAACAAACATTGATGATGAGACGACGAGCTTGAAAAACAAAAACAACCAGCAATAAATTTCGAGTAATTTTCTTATCAAAGCTAAAATATTAAGGACTCTACTCTACAATTTCTCACTCTCTATATCCTGTTTTCATTTCCTTCTGTTGCAGATTTGTGTTTTTCTTTCGATATTTGTTTGGTTTCAGCAACAAATTTATGAATATTTGAGGTAAGTGCAATAAATATATTCATTCAAACTAAAGAATTATAAAGCAAAACTGTTGTGTGATTAAAATAGAAAAAATATTTTAAGAATATTTAAAATACTAGAATAAACTATAGAGTAAACTATATAGACTATAGACTATAGACTAGACTATAGACTAGGCTATAGACTAGACTATAGACTAGACTATAGACTAGACTATAGACTAGACTATAGACTAGACTATAGACTAG
>NW_025812818.1:0-1074 GCF_022045245.1 Lucilia cuprina
CTAGTCTATAGTCTAGTCTATAGTCTAGTCTATAGTCTAGTCTATAGTCTAGTCTATAGTCTAGTCTGTAGTCTAGTCTATAGTCTAGTCTGTAGTCTAGTCTATAGGCTAGTACAAAGTCTAGTAGTCTGGTCTAATCCATAATCTAGTCTAGTATAATACATAATCTAATCTATGTTTTAGTCTATAGTCTAGTCTATAGTCTTGTCTAAAGTCTAGTCTATAATCAAATATATAGTCTAGTCTTAAAAGAAGTCTAGTCTATTGTCTAGACTAAAGTCTAGCCATCAGTCTAGCCATAAAATTAGTCATAGTCTAGTTTTAGGCATATTTTAATAATTATAAACTTTTTGGAGATTAACATAAATTCACCACACAAATTATTACATTTTCTAAATTAAAGATTTTTATCAAATAATAAATTTTTACTCTTACCCAATAAAAAATATGCAAATAAACTGTTAAAAACAGTGTATGTGTGTAGAACAACCTTGTAAAGTTGAGAGATAGAACTAGAAAAGAAAAAACAAAAAAAAAAATTATCAATAAATGTTTTGGCATAATTTACTACAATTTGTAGTAGTAGCTGTGTTGTAGTAAATAACATTTTAGAAAGATAGTGTTTGCAAGAATATAAGTTGAAATTCGTAGAGAATACATACATAGATAAAAAAAAAACATATAAAAATCATACAAACAGAAACTGTTGTGAATTGCCAAATAAATGTTTTCTAATTGATAACATGTGTAGACCACGCTCAAAAACACTTACTTGCAGCAGCTGTAAACACTCGTTTGTTAATACGAAATGTTATTATAGAAAAAGAAGGACGCACTTTGATGCTGGAGTCTATAGACTAGTCTAGAGTCTAATATATAGTCTAGTCTAAAGTCTAGTATATTTTCTAGTTTATAGTCTAATCTACAGCCTTGTCTACAGTCTTGTCTTTAGTTTAGTCTATAGTCTAGTCTAGTCTATAGTCTAGTCTATAGTCTAGTCTACAGTCTAGTCTATAGTCCAGTCTATAGTCTAGTCTATAGTCTAGTCTATAGTCTAGTCTATAGTCTAGTCTA
>NW_025812819.1:0-1660 GCF_022045245.1 Lucilia cuprina
TTTTTTTTTTTTTTTTGTTTTCTTTTTAAACATATTGTTAAATATTCTATATTTACTTTTTATTAACATAATTTACAAATATTTACCAATATTTCTTGATATTTATTTCCCCTTTTTTCATAAATGGTTTCACATTTTGTCTTTAAAAAATACCATTTCTAGCAAAATATATTATTACTCATAATAACAATTATCTCTATTGATTTAATGATAATTTCAAATATAAACAAATACATAGTTTTTTTTCAAATATGAAATTGATAAGATAACGTGTTTAAAAATAAAAAAAAATAATATTAAATACAAATAAAGAAATATAATGCGTAAGAAATATTGCTGACAAATGTACTAATGATGTGAACTAAATATTGTGGAAATTACAAAAAAATATACATTAAAAACAATAATAATAAAAAATGTGTTTTTTAAATAAGAAATTTAATACCTTCTTTTAAAAAGACCTTAATTACATAGGAATAGAATTTCTGTTTAGGTATTTTATAATAAAGACGTTAATTTAATACAAAAATATTTAAACAATTAACTCTATCAGCAAACCACTATAGTGGAATATATGTAATAGACAAACATATTGGTCCTTCTACTTTCTTAAAGTATAACTACAAACTTCGATATACTTTCTAAGTTGATTATGTCATGTCCGTCTGTCTGTCTGTCTGTCTGTCTGTCTGTCTGTCTGTCTGTCAGTCTGCCTGGTTATTCATACGTAAGGTGAGAGGCCCCAAATTTACAGACATTAGAATGAAATTAAAAAAAAAAAAACATGAGCAAAAGAATGAAGTCTATTGAAAATGGTTGAAATCGTTTCATTAGTTATCACATATACAACTAACACTTCAAAAATCAATTGTTCAATTCACAATCGATGTTGTATCGTTTGTACGACATACTACAATACAACCGTACAACACCAATTGTGAATTTGATATATGTTTTACATAAGAGTTAATAAGCCGATTTTTTTTTGCAATAATCATCCCAAATTGGACTTTATCCCGCATACAAAAAACTTGCATATAATGCCTCAACAACAACTATTATATGGTGGTCGCGAGCCACCAAATAATAGTTTACACCTGTTACAAAAATTCACGGTTACGTCTCTAGGTGCTGTTGCCGAATCAACAGAGGCCATCCAATGGTCAAGAGATAAGATAGCTTGAGTACTCCAGTAAAGTACTTATGCATGGACCAGTCAGAACCAATGTACAAAAATTCCCACCTGCGTTCTTCATTGAAGAACAAAGGGGCGATGGTAGTTTTGTATCAGCAAACAAACTTTTGCTTAAATTGATGGCAAAGATTCCTCTGTAAAGTATTTCAAAGAGAGAAATTTATAAAACTGTTTTGTGTATTTGAACAAACGACTAAACCGCTTTCTTTATTTGATAAAAAATTATTTGCTGTTACTAAAGTTTTGTAGAATCAAACAAAATTTTTCTTTAGTTAATTAAAAAGCTTCATTTGTAAAATATTTCAAAATAAGAATTTGTCTTTTATTCATGAAAGAACTGACGTTGAACTAAACTAAAACTGAACTGGAACTAAACTAGAACTGAACTAGAACTGAACTAGAACTGAACTAGAACTGAACTAGAACTGAACTAGAACTGAACTAGAACTGAACTAGAACTGAACT
>NW_025812820.1:0-1673 GCF_022045245.1 Lucilia cuprina
TCTAGTTCAGTTCTAGTTCAGTTCTACTTCAGTTCTACTTCAGTTCTACTTCAGTTCTACTTCAGTTCTACTTCAGTTCTACTTCAGTTCTAGTTCAGTTCTAGTTCACTTCTAGTTCAGTTCCAAAAGAGTTGAACAGTTTTTGTAACCCCTTCGATTTATATGCTTTCTACTAGTTATAAGTGCTATTAAATTATACATTCTGTCTAATTGAAACCATACCTTGAAACAGCTGTCCTTCGTAAATTTGAAAGATACATATGTAAACATATTGTTAGTTTACAATTTGCCTGGTGACCCCAGCGGGATTTCAGTGTTTTTCTTGTTGTATTTTCTATTTCGCAAATAAAACAAAAATATCATATTTGTGCAAATATAAAATCGCTACATACTTTCAAGGGTGTCCTCTTTATAAAACAGTATTGTGTTCAAATAAATGTATAACAGTGTGAATATGTATACACATATATATGTATGTATGTAAATATAGCTTTGCTGTCAATAAATATTTTGGGGTTGCTTATCAATTGTTTTACTGGCCCTTGTTGTTGCTGCTCGAATTCCTGCTGTTTTGATGGCTCTTGTCTTTAATTTTAGACACACACTTGCCTTTTATAACATGATTATCTGACGATTTGATTTGTCGCTCAAAAGGATTTTTCCAACAAAAAAACAAATACGAAAATCATTTAAGTATAAAAACGGAAATAGGAAATGCTCTCGACATACAAACATTTTAAATGTTCAAGCTGTTTACCAGACAAATTAAACAACAACAGCAATAATAACAGTAAACAAATACTAAAACATAAATAAATATAAATATGAAATTTACTGCAAACATTTAATGTTGCAAAATTATTCTTATTTTTTGTAATAAATTTAAGGGAGAAAATACCAATAAAGGTCTAATTAAAAAACAATTTGCAAAATTTATTGGAAATTTATAAAAGTATGAAGACAGTAGTATATACACATTCGCTTTAAAACCGAAATGTTTGATATGTAATGGTAATAAATATAACAACATTCTATATTATTCCCTTGCAACTTGTCTGAATTCTAATCTTTCCCTTGTTGTGTATTTCAAAAAATAAACTTTAAATTGAAGTTAATTTTCTTGTTGCCTTTGATGTGAATTTCCAATTGTGTACTTTTGTTATTTGCATTTATTTAGTAAAGGTAAATGCTTGTATTGGTTTTATTTTTTTCTTATTGGAAAATTTCAAAGGGTTTTAAACTCATCAATGAAAATCTTTCCTTAAAGGTCATAGCTCACACTTCAAATGTTTTAAAATGGGATTGATAATGATTCTGGGGAAAAGAGTTTAGATTGAACTTTGCTACAAAATATATTTTGTCAGTTATTTTATAAGTTTTAAGGTTTAATATTAAACTAGTTTGTAATCGAAAATTCTTTAAAAACTAATTTCAGGATAAGTTCTTTAAGTAATAGGTCCATGTTTGTTTTATTGTAGTTGTAAGTTTTAGCGTTAATATATGTACGTAATATAAATATTTAGACAAATTTTTAGACTATAGAACAGACCATAGACTAGACTGTGGACTAGAATATAGACTAGACTATAGACTAGACTATAGACTAGACTATAGACTAGACTATAGACTAGACTATCGACTAGACTATAGACTAGACTATAGACTAGACTATA
>NW_025812821.1:0-1731 GCF_022045245.1 Lucilia cuprina
TTCTGTTCTAGTTCTGTTCTAGTTCTGTTCTAGTTCTGTTCTAGTTCTGTTCTAGCTCTGTTCTAGTTCTGTTCTAGTTCTGTTCTAGTTCTATTCTAGTTCTGTTCTTGTTCAGTTCTAGTTCAGTTCTAGTTCCGTTCTAGGTTAGTTCTAATTCTGTTTACACTGGTTTTATCTATTTATTAAACTTTATGTCAATTATTTTTCCTTAAATTGCCACAAAAAGTTTTCGAAGTTTGAATTCTAAATTTTGAGTTTACTCTAATACTTCCCCCTTTCCTATATTTAAGACGTCTGATAGTTGCATTAAAATCCCTGCAACTTAACTGTAACGTAACTGACATCAAATATATCGCTAAAGTAGTCGGAGCATTTGAATGACTTGTAACTAGCAAACAAAAGTGGACAAACTTGCAGCAAAAAAAAAGGATGATTATGAGAAAAGGATATCAAGAAATATATAGCAGTTATTTAGATAGATATAGTTGCAAAACGTTAGGCAAACACTATAAAGTGGGAGTTGAAACTTAAAGCATAAAAATTATAGTTGTTGCAAGGCAAAAGTGGTTGATATTGGTGATATTTCAGAAAAAAAGATATCTAAAAAGTCTTTTTTGTAGCTGTTGCATCTACTTTTAGCTTTAAATGTCTATGATGACAATAATGATTACATTTGCAATGACAATGTTGACTAGGATGATGATGATGACTAACAGCCACTATTGCCTGATTTGGATGTGGCTGTACAAATACTTAGTTGGGGATGCAGTTATAGTTGTTGCTTTTACCTTAAGCCGGCGGTAGTTTACTTTAGATTTTCTTTTACTATTTTTATAGTTTATTTTTTGCGTATTCCTGTTTTAGAGAACAAGTTTAACTTTGACTTAAGGATAAATACCCAGCAAAAGGTAAATTATATTTATTCTACGTGGCTTAAATGTATTACAACATTTTACAAACATCCAGCAGCATGCCAGCAACATCCTCCATTTACAGCTCAAAGTTCCAACAAACGTAACGGTTTGTTGTTTTAGTTTCTTTAGTCGAGTGTAGCAGTGCATTTTCCTTAAGAACAAGTATTTGTTAAGGAGTTGTTTGGTTGAGGTTAAATATGCCATTTTCAATTTTATTTAAGAGTTTTAGTTCGTTACTTTTTTGTTTATTTTCCCTTAACAAAACACCAGTGCCAGCACAAGTACTTCTACTTTGTGAAACTTATACATATATTTGTCATAATATGGCAAGATGTAAATACGTTTTGGCAAAATAAAGAAATGAATAGAAAAATAATATTTTTCTGCTTAAAATATCTTTAGAAAAAAAATAGTTGTTTAAATAAAGAAAAACTTTAGCTTTTCCTAAGTATATTTAGAGAATGAATGCGAAATGCAGAAAAAGTGGAGAGATTATTTATTTGCAAACATTATAATAATTTCAAAATGTTGGCTTTTATAATGCCTAAAGTTTTTTTCTCAGCAGAAGAAGTTATAATATCTTAAGTTATGCCCGATTTATTATGAAACAGCTAGTGATAGGTAATTAACTAAGAAAATACTTGCAGAATTAATAGTTAAAATAAAAAATTCTTAATTATGAGAATTTAGTAACCCAGAACTGCACTAAAACCGAACTAGAACTGTACTAGAACTGAACTAGAACTGAACTAGAACTGAACTAGAACTGAACTAGAACTGAACTAGAACTGAACTAGAACTGAACTAGAACTGAACT
>NW_025812822.1:0-2220 GCF_022045245.1 Lucilia cuprina
TATAGTCTAGTCTATAGTCTAGTCTATAGTCTAGTCTATAGTCTAGTCTATAGTCTAGTCTATAGTCTAGTAAATAGTCTAGTCTATAGTCTAGTCTATAGTCTAGTCCATAGTCTAGTCTATAGTCTAGTCTATAGTCTAGTCTATAGTCTAGTCTATAGTGTAGTCTATAGTCTACTCTATAGTCTAGTCAATAGTCTGGTCTATAGTCAAGTCTATAGTCTAGTCTATTCTATAGTCTATTCTAGTCTATAGTATAGTCTATAATCAAGTCTATAGTCTAGTCTATAGTCTACTCTATAGTTTAGTCCGTAGTCGATATTCGAGTTTATTGCAACTTTATTATTTAAAGCTTTTCACCAAGACTTACATCTCGATGCTGCGTCACTGCACCTCCACACAATAGCTGTTGGTTATACATATATATTTGTAAATTAAATTTCTCTTTAAATATGTAACATTTCTTTTTGCTATAGATTTTTTTTGATTGTATGTCATTTTTATTTTTCTTGTCTTTTCTGCCTCATTTAACTTTTATAACTTGTGACTTCAATTAGCCTTTGGCATTACAATTCATTTATAATTTATGTAAAAAGACTACAACAAAACAACAACCTTAAAGAAAATACATGTAATTTAATTATACAAAATAAGGAGAGCAACAATTACAAATATATAAACAAATGTCCGAAGCAGATGTCATTTGAGAGCAAAAAGAAAATTTTATAAATAAATAAATTATTTATTTATAGGTTTTTAGCAGCAGCGGCAGCATGATGTAGGTAATTTAATTTGTTTATGAAAAATTTACTCTGAAATTATAAAAGTATTAATATGAAGAATCATAAAGTAGCAGTCTTGTTAGTTAGATATTTGCTTTGTTGTGATGTGTTATGGTATAGGTGTTTCTTTCAGTGATAGAATGATTCTAGTTTACAAAAATTTTAACCTTAGAGATTATAGTCTAACAAACAATAGACCAGATATGATCCAGGTAGACGGATTTATAGTTCACAGAGATATTTTTCAGTCAAACGGTTGTCTAGACTAAAGTAAGGACAGACTATAGTCCAAAGAGAATACAGTTTGCTCATTCTTGTACATACATATTTATATCTCAGAATTACATAATTTCAATTTATTCAATTTCGTATAAAGTATTGACATAATTCCCTTGGTAAAACCCAATACAGCTATGTATTACACAACCTTCAAATCTTTACTTCCTTTATAAAATACTAAAATCTTAATATTTATAAAAAGTAAATATTATAGAAAAATTTCCTATACAAATCAAAAGTAGCAAAAAAAAACCTACATAGTTATTAAAAAAAATTCATTAAATTCTCATTTCCGTCAGTTGCACTGATATACAAATATGAACTAGCCAACGAAAACTATATAAAAAACCTACAAATATTAGTAAAACGTAAAAAAACACAAAATATAACAGATGATGAAAGTTTGTAAAATATATAATTTAGGTTATATTTCCTTCTAATCTCTAGAGTTCTTTAGGATGTTTTTATAAATTTATATGAATAAACATATGCATATTTCTGTTAGTAGCAGTTTCTACCTTAATTTCAAAATCATTTCCGTTGCACACACTCACATACACATATTCGTATAAATAGTTTAGTTTAACATATATTTATGAACACACACACATATACACACACATGTTTAAATGAATGTATATAAAACAATTTATATTAAAACATAAAAATGATAAAGAACATTTATGTACAAAACAGAACCGGAAAACGTTGAAAAAGCGAGAGACAGCATGATGGACTGAGTGAAAGTAAGCGAGATAGAGTAGGAAAATTGCCACTGGAGTCCATGTCATTCATTTGTGTATTTCATATGTATGATTTTTTGATGATAAAATTATTGTGTATGTTTTTTTACGTTGTTATGTAATTTTTTTGCTTGTTTTGCTCCTACTGTGGTTTTATAAAATATTAAATGAAATATTATTTTATCCTGATTGTTTTATACAGAAATTTTCATATTTTTTGTTATACTTCCTTAAGAGAGAAGGTATATTAAATTTGCATGTTTTTTTCACATATGACAATCATAGTCATAGTCTAGTCATAGTCTAGTTTTAGTCTAGTCATAGTCTAGTCATAGTCTAGTCATAGTCTAGTCATAGTCTAGTCATAGTCTAGTCATAGTCTAGTCATAGTCTAGTCATAGTCTAGTCATAGTCTA
>NW_025812823.1:0-1284 GCF_022045245.1 Lucilia cuprina
AGAACTGAACTAGAACTGAACTAGAACTGAACTAGAACTGAACTAGAACTGAACTAGAACTGAACTAGAACTGAACTAGAACTGAACTAGAACTGAACTAGAATTTTTAGAAAAAAAAATTGGTTAGTTTATTTGAAGTAGGGTATCATATAGTCGAGTACCTACTGGTGAACTCTGGTTTTCTTTATTAATTTCTTTAATATAAGATACTCTACTCGTTTAGTAAAAGATTTCTCAGAATCATTGATTATAAAAATCAGTAGAAAACTGTGTTGGTTGAAGGCACATGAAAAATATTTATAAATAAATTACAAGGAATTTATTGTTTTCTAGAATAAATGAGAAGTTAATTGTAGAGAAATTATCTATCAACAAATTTTAAAACTTTCATATATTTAAATAATTTTAAATTAAATTTAAAGTATAATTTCTGATTTCGATGTATAATTTTTATTATTCTGGAGTTTAAATTATTATAAAATAAATTGTTTGTACAATATTATAAATATATTTCTCCAATTTACAAAATAGATTTTTAACAAAAACAAATCAATTATAAAAAAATACGACATACTACGATACAACCGTACAAAAGCGATTGTAAATTGGACAATTGTAATTCCCAGTTATCTGCTGACGGTCTACCTACAAATATTTAATGCAATAAGCATTCCACCGAATTGTAATATGTTTAAGTACTTAAGAAACCTTGACTTATGTTTGTTCATTGCCTTGTGTGAGAAGTAAATGCAACAAATACTTAATTGCAATTTATGTATGACATACGTAAGTCCTTAAAAATAAATTTCCAGTTAAAATTTGATTATCCTTAATAAATTAATATCGGCATGTAGTATAAGTGTATTTATAAATAAAGAAACGCAAATACATGCTTAACATGCATATTCTGTCATATTCATATGCAATGCATGACAATGTATTTAATGACAGTTGAAAGAATAAATAAGTACTTTCAATAACCAACAACACATTCATGTAAACCATTGAACAATTATATTGTAAATGGGAAAATAATGTGTAGTTAAAGCAACCCATACATACTTACAATTATTACATAAAATTCTAAATATAATTTATAAACAGTGACACATCATCACTAACATTGAATGTTTTGCTAAACAGTCGGAGATGAATGGAGTAAGTACAGCTTTGTTTTAGTTCTAGTTCAGTTCTAGTACAGTTCTAGTACAGTTCTAGTTCAGTTCTAGTTCAGTTCTAGTTCAGTTCTAGTTCAGTTCTAGTTCAGTTCTAGTTCAGTTCTAG
>NW_025812824.1:0-1633 GCF_022045245.1 Lucilia cuprina
TCAGTTCTAGTTCAGTTCTAGTTCAGTTCTAGTTCAGTTCTAGTTCAGTTCTAGTTCAGTTCTAGTTCAGTTCTAGTTCAGTTCTAGTTTTAGTTCAGTTTTAGTTCACTTCTAGTTCACTTCTAGTTCACTTCTAGTTCAGTTCAGTTCTAGTTCAATTCTAGTTCAGTTCAGTTCTAGTTCAATTCTAGTTCAATTCTAGTTTATTTCTAGTTAAGTTCTAGTTCAGTTTTAGTTCAGTTCTAGATCAGTTCTAGTTCAGTTCTAATTCAGTTCTAGTTCAGTTCAAGTTCAGTTATAGTACAGTTATAGTACAGTAATAGTTCAGTTCTAGTTCAGTTCTAAGTAAAATAGTTGAATTAAATGTTCAATCATAACGCCTTAGTGCAGGCAAAAGATTTTACTATTTTTAATGTTTCCGGTGGGAGCAAATGTTTATTGCTGTTCTTTAGGTGCATTTTTAATGAGTGTTATTAATTTATAGGAAAAGTAGTGTCTCAACTTTTTTAGATGTTGTACTAATGATTGAATTAGTAGATACTACTTACTTTAGTTAATAAAACATTGACAGCTCGTTTAGTACCAAATCTTAATCTCGTTTTATTCCCAATATCTTTTTTTTTTGGTTGGTCTTCAAGAAAAACATTTAATCGCCCACACAATCAACAGACAATATACTATAACTTAACATAAACATTACCATTACTACTATTTCTTACACTAAAATTTTAGTATTTCTTAAAAAATCAAAGCAACCCATGGAAATTCCTAGAATGGCTTAAAGTTCATGTACAAATTGTTTTACAACGTATTTACTATACTTCACTCCACTCCACTCATAGATGATTGTAAAAAAAGGATATTAAACGATAAAACGAGGGAAATACCAATAAGTCTGCTGTATATACAAAAAACAACAACAAAGAAAGTTTCAATGAAAATGACACCAACTTGAAGTGGGCGTTTGTCGTACGATTTTTCTTCGAGAATAGCGGCAGGCAGTAGCGGCTGTTACACACAACTGCTGCACAAAGATATCGAAAAACATATTTGGACATTTATACAATCAGATAAATACGCATATATAGACAAAGATACATAGATTTTTATATTAAAATAAACTTTAAGCAAAGCTGTAAGGGCGGAATATGTTGAGGTTAGAGAGTGCTAAAAACATACAACATTTATAAGTAAATAGATAAATACAAAAAGGAGATATTTAGTATAATGTGTTTGATACGAAAAATATACGAAGTCAGAAGACAGTGGGTCTGGATTAGATTATATACTAATCTTAGGATTAGAACTATAAACAAGACTATAGACTAGACTAAAGACTAGACTAAAGACTAGACTATAGACAAGACTATAGACAGGGCTATAGACAGGGCTATAGAATAGACTATAGACTAGACTATAGACTAGACTATAGAATAGACTATAGACAAGACTATAGACTAGACTATAGACTAGACTATAGACTAAACTATAGACTAGAGTATAGATTAGACTATAGACTAGACTATAGACTAGACTATAGACTAGACTATAGACTAGACTGTATATAAGACTATAGACTAGACTATAGACTAGACTATAGACTAGACTGTAGACTAGACTATAAACTAGACTA
>NW_025812825.1:0-1643 GCF_022045245.1 Lucilia cuprina
ATCTATCTATCTATCTATCTATCTATCTATCTATCTATCTATCTATCTATCTATCTATCTATCTATCTATCTATCTATCTATCTATCTATCTATCTATCTGACTGACTGACTAAATGTTAAAATGGGTGAGAAAGTTCTTCGTGCATGTTTATGGGAGGTACCACGCCCATTTTTTACATGTTGACAGTATCACTCCATTCGACATATGTTGGTATGGAATGTATTAGATTCTGCCTGAAGCTGTACGAAATAAAAACTTTGGAAAAAATCTATAGAACTTTTAGTGCTATCCTAATACACTGAGAATAACGCACTTTAATCAAATCACAAAAAGGGGCAAATTTATCTTTTTCAAAATTTGTTCTTAACGAGATAACTTATTTGGAACATAAAATAAAAAAAGACAACAATTGTTATAAAACAACAAATGACATCAATATAACTGAATTAAATTATTTTTTACAAATATATAAAAGTATAAACAAGCAAATAAATTCACCATTTGATAAAAAGTTAAAACCACTTAACTATCCTTTTCCAATAGGAGACAAAAAACAAAATAAAAACAAATATCGAAAGAATTTTCAAACAGACTTTTGAAGAAATTTTTTTAACTGCTGTTGTACTTAGGTACTTATACAATATTCTACAATCAACGTATTTTGTCTCACCAAAATAAAAAACCGATAACGAAAATATATAATTTGCTTGCGGTTGACGTACTTCAAGTGTTTGGACATTAAGGTCAAGAATATTTTGCCAAAAAAAATTTTATTTCCTCTTTTATTTTTCAAAAAATCATAATTCTCTTTAATGCCAAATCTGTTCATTCACTTCTAAAAAGCCTTTATTTTTGCACATTTAATAAATATTTTAAATTTTGGTTTGTAACAAACACTCTAATAGGGATGTGTGTCACATAATATTATTTCCAATTGAGTTGTGGCAAGCACAATTTTTATGCCAAAAAAAAATATCGAATTTCTTTTTACATGAAATTACATGAAATCTAAAATCAGTGTCCTCATTTTTTAAGTGTAAAACTCTATAAAACGTGTTTTAATTTAAAATAATTAGAACGGTTTTTGATTTAAAACCATAAGTATAGGTTTCCAAAACAAGTACATATAAATAAATGAAAAACATTGCAAACAAATTATTTCGAAAAACAACTATGCATTAGTTTTTGAGGACAAACAATGAGTAATAAACTTTTAATCAATTTGCATTTCAATAAAAATTAACTATTTGTGTGTGAATATTAAATAAATTAAGAATATTGATGGTCTATTGATAAAGTGCACAGTGTTTATTGTGGGTCTATAAACGGAATAAAGGAACATACAATTTAATAAAAAAAATTATTATTTTAAAAACGCAATTGTAGTATTTGTATTGTATTTAAGTTGTAAAAAAGGTCATTGTACTAAAAATCGTTTTAAGTTTTTTAAAAAGTGGAAATTTTTAATGGTGTAATTAAATTGAACATGCATGTTTTATTGAGGTTGTACATACATGTACTGTGATACATATGTAGATAGATAGATAGATAGATAGATAGATAGATAGATAGATAGATAGATAGATAGATAGATAGATATATAGATAGATATATAGATAGATAGATATATATATATATATA
>NW_025812826.1:0-1865 GCF_022045245.1 Lucilia cuprina
GTCTATAGTCTAGTCCATAGTCTATGGTTAGTCTATAGTCTGGTCTATAGTCTAGTCTATGGTCTAGTCTAGTCTATAGTATATACTATAGTCTAGTCTATAGTCTAGTCTATAGTCTAGACTATACTCTAGTCTATAGTCTAGTCTATAGTCTTGTCTTTCCTCAAGTATATTCTAGTCCGTAGAATAGTCTATAGTTTAGTCTATGGTCTAGTCTTTAGTTTAGTCTATAGTCTAGTCTATAGTCTATTCTATAGTCTAGTCTATACCCTATAGTCGTGTCTCTAGTCTAGTCTGTAGTCTAGTCAAAGTCTAGTTATAGTATAATCATAGTCAAGTCATAGTATGGTCATAATCTTTTCATAGTCTGAAGGCCAGTTTATAGTCTTTTCTATAGTCTTGTTTGTAGTCTAGTCTATAGTCTGGTCTAGTGTATAGACTATAGTGTAGTCTATATATAGTGAAGTCTATAGTTTTGTTTTTGTCTAGTCTGTAATCTAGTCTGTAGTCTATCCTATAGTCTAGTCTACGTCTAATATATCGTATATTCCATAACCTATAGTCAAGTCAATAGTCCAGTCTTAGGGTAGTCTATAGTCTAGGCCATGGTCTAGTATAGTTAGTATAATAGTTAGTTATATGTCTTGTTTATGGTCAAGTTTACAGTCTAATCATTGTTATAGCAGGATTGGCATGAATATTCCCAATATCCCCACATGTTTTTTTAAAGTGTCAGACTTAATGCATTTCATACTATAAAATTCAGATGGTATTTATAGAAATCTTTTCTGCTGAAAAAATGTTTATATTTACTGTCAAATATGACAATCTTAAAGTAATGCACTTTTCTAAAGAAAATGAATGTTTTTTAAAAGAAACTATAGTAAAGAAAGTTTTAAAATATTCGAAAAAAAAGCTGTGACATTCATTTTATTTTTTCACTTTTTTACTTCATGTTTCTTTATGCTGACAAAATTTTTATTGACTCAACTGTTTGTTGCTATATTTGTTAAAAAAAAAAAAGAAAAAAAATAAATATTTAAATATTATTGTGTTTACATTTGATTGGTAAATATTATACGATTTATGTGGTTTTAATTTTCATAAATTAAATTTTTTTACTTTAAATTCTGAGAATTAATAAAATATGTTTTAATTTTGATTATTTTGTAAGAATCAATGCGGAAATCAAATATAAATTAATACAATAAGAATTTTATGGTCGGAACTATTTTTAGATTTGTAATATAATAACATAATAATTCATTGACTATGTATTTCCCTTATACCGTTAAATTCTACTTCGTTTATTAAATTCCATCCTCACAACATTAACTTTGACTTTATGACTGTCGTCGAGAGTTTTGTTGTATCATTATTATTTAATAAATCCATTCATAAGTTTTTAAACCCACAAAGAAATTCAATTTGACATTCATATTATTCATAATAATTATCTCTAAACATGAACATTTTATAACACTTGACCGTATTTAACCCCTGCTCTTTAGATACAATTTATTTCGTTTTGCTGTTATGTCAACTAAATTGCTTAAATAACAGTAATAACAAATATTTGATTATGTGAAATGTGAAACAAAAACTAAAATATTAAAGCAAACGAAAAAAATACAATAATTATTACGACAGTAAAAACAGAAAATTAATCATGAGAAACAACTAGTGATACATATAAACGTGCCTTTGGGGAATATAGGAGGAGTTTAAGTATATAGTCTAGTCTAAAGCCTAGTCTATAGTCTATAGCCTAGTCTATATTCTAGTCTATAGTCTAGTCTATAGTCTAGTCTATAGTCTAGTCTATAGTCTAGTCTATAGTCTAGTCTATAGTCTAGTCTATAGTC
>NW_025812827.1:0-2900 GCF_022045245.1 Lucilia cuprina
AGTTAGTTAGTTAGTTAGTTAGTTAGTTAGTTAGTTAGTTAGTTAGTTAGTTAGTTAGTTAGTTAGTTAGTTAGCTAGTTAGTTAGTTAGTTAGTTAGTTAGTTAATTGGTTAGTAATTTAATTCGTTAATTAGGGTATTGCAAGAAAAACATTAAAAACGGCTTAAATATTTATTCGAATAACAAAGAAAATAAATTCGAATAAAATCCGCTGTGTCTGCATATTCCTCTACATTTCTTTAATTATTCTCTCTCTTTCTCTCTCGGTTATCAACAATTGCATAAAACACATGTATTCCTATTTTTAACTCTATTTTTTCCCAATGACAAGACAACAAAAGTAAAGTACAGGGTAAAGTACCTACAACAATGGCCAAAGAAAGTAACCACATCAGGTTTATTTAAACCCCCACCACAAACTTGTAAATAGCTCGCGTGCGCGCACTTATACATTTGCAAAGAAAACGGTAAATTTCCAAAAACAGAAGAACTCAAAACGCAATAAAATTCGTCAGCTTACGAATTGACTTCAACATTCGTTGAAGTATGTTTATGTGTGAGTTATTAAATGCACTCTTTTTTATGGTTTTAACGGGAAAAACGTCGACGCAAGCAGATGATTGAGAGAGAGAGAGAGAGAGCAGAACTCGCTGCAAGCAGAAATAAGTTATTTTCATGTAATTGAGAGAGGAAGCTAAAAGAGTAATGCAGCAGATTTTTTTTAGCAAATCAAGTGATTTTTTAATCTCCGACTAACTAACTAACTTTCAATAAAATAACGGTAACCACATGTAAGCTTTACCGTTTTTTTTTGAGTTATCGGTATTTTTGGTTCATTCTGGTATTGGTATTTTAGCTTTAACATAAATAGTGCTGAAACGGTTTTTTGGAGGTAACGTTAGCTTAGCGATAACAGTAGTCAACTTGGCTTACCAACTAACTCAGTCACAGCCATACTAACATGTTAGTTAGCATTACTGTTTAAGCAAGTTGGTGTAAAAAGAGAAAAACAGTGCAGCTTACAGCGAGAATGCACTTTTATAGCCGAGAGCGAGAGAGAGAATTGAAAAAAATGCAACAACCACCACCACTACTAACAGCAGCAGCAGCGTATCAACACAAGTTAATCCAATCAGAAATAACAAAACAAAAACAATTTAAAAAAGAATAACAAAATATTAAAAACATTAGAAAGTGTGAGAGAGAGAAGCATGCGCTTAATACAAAAAACTGCAAGCCAACTGTAACAATGTACAGTTAGTTACAAACTAAAGAGTTTTATAAAATTAAAAGAGAAAACTTTAATTAGGACATTTTTTAAGAGTTCACATTAATTTAAGGCGAATTCATTAATACAAAGCATGGGTGTTTGTTGGTGTGTATGTGCAGTGCACTTTTTTCAGGTGTTTGTTTTTTGTATGTTAATGAAAATTTCAGTTTTTATTAATAATTTTCTCACGCTTTAAAAACAAAATAATAAACATAAACAAAAACAAAAACATAAAATGCTGTTTATAATAAAACAAAGGTGCATAATGTAAACAAAACCTGTTTCATTTTCCATAATTAACTTTAAAGTTTTATTAAAAGCTTTTTGTAATAAAAAGCTTTTAACGGGTTATTTAGAAGAAAAAACTTTTTTCTAAAGTTTAATATTAGCAAAATTTCTTTACAAGTTTTTCAACTTTTGTTTAGGAGTTTTCCAAGTAATTTAACGCCATGTCAGAGACAAATCACAAACAAAACACAAGACAATTGTACAACTAAATGAATCACTGCAATAACAAAAAGAACATAACAAAAGCAATAATAAATTAAAACACCAGAACAACAACAAAAGTCTTTATTCATTTACCAATTTGTTTAACAACAACAAATTTCTTTAACATGTCCATCAAATGCATCTCTAACTTGTCACAACACACACAAAAAACAATAAAAAAATGATACATTTACCCCTCTCACCATAACAGTAAACATTCTTAAAACATATCATTAAAAGAGAGGGGTGAAGCGTAAAGGAAGTTCAACATGGCAAAAACAAAACTTCACTGCACATTTAACTGCATGCAGTTTCCCTTGTAAAAGTGTGAGTAAATGCAAAAAAAAAATGTAACGAACGCCCTGGCATTTGTTTTTATAAATCTTTTTGTTGTTGTTATGTTATAACGGCTGCAAAAATAACAAAATGCTCTAAGCCAAACGTGTGAAGAAAACCACTGTAGCATAAAATACTACAAGTGCATCTTTGCTTGAGCCTTTTTGTTGGTTTTAAATTTTTTCTGTTGCCTATTTGTAGGCGCGCCTAAAAATAAAACATTTAGCAAACGACACCAACCATTCAATAGAGTTATTACTATATTCTGCATGACATTTACTACCCACAACAAGAACAACTCACAATAGAAATGTTAAAAATTTTAAAAGAAAATGGATAACTGTTAGTAAAATAAAAAAAAAAAAAATGATTTGTCAGATTTTGTTGAACACAGACAACTTTTGATGGCATCAAAATAATGTCACAGGGAATTGAAAATGACAGACAGAAGTTGTAATCAAACGATAAGATAGTATGCACTATAGACTACTCTATAGTTTGGACTATAGACTACTCTATAGTCTGGACTATAGACTACTCTATAGTCTGAACTACAGAGTACTCTATAGTCTGGACTATAGACTACTCTATAGTCTGGACTACAGACTACTCTATAGTCTGGACTACAGACTACTCTATAGTCAGGACTATAGACTACTCTATAGTCAGGACTATAGACTACTCTATAGTCAGGACTATTGACTACTCTATAGTCAGGACTATAGACTACTCTATAGTCAGGACTATAGACTACTCTATAGTCAGGACTATAGACTACTCTATAGTCAGGACTATAGACTAC
>NW_025812828.1:0-1871 GCF_022045245.1 Lucilia cuprina
ACTAGAACTGAACTAGAACTGAACTAGAACTGAACTAGAACTGAACTAGAACTGAACTAGAACTGAACTAGAACTGAACTAGAACTGAACTAGAACTAAAACTGAACTTAAACTGAATTAGGACCAAATTAAAATTAATCTCAAACCGATTTCAAAAATACAGTTTAATTGCCTAAAATTAGTCTGCAGATTTAAATTTAAAATAACTTATTAAAAACGTCTTTTGCCATTTTTTTCTTACAAAAATACTTTTTGTTAATTTTCCCAAACAAATCTGTTTATTAACCATTTAGTAATCCATCAAAAATTTGACAAATTTTGTGTTAAAGTTAAACGAAATTTGATGGTGCTAAGCACTGACATCATTATTGTGGCTTTAGTTAATCGAAATGTCAAAATATTTCTACCATGATAAATTCATATTTACAATATAAATTAGTTAAACTACCCATCTAACAGTCCAATAAAGGAAAAAATAACTTTTGTTTAACCCAAACTAAGAGCATATTTTTAGGCTTAGTCTTTTGCTTTTCACTTAGTTAAAAATTGGGTTTGAGTCTTCTCTTTTTTTTCTAAGGCACTCTCTTTGTTTTTTAGTTTACTTATTATTTTTATTTTTAATAAAAGTAAAAAAAAGAAAATAAAAAGTCATTATATTATAACTCAAGGTTGTATTAATTGTATGGTATTTGTATAGAATTTAGTAAACTACGGTGGCAAGATAAGATAATCGATATTAAAACAAAAGCACACACAAAAAAATAAAAACAAAAAACCAAAAAAAAAGTAGAAAATAAAAAATGAAATTAAACTAAAAAAAAAAACAATGTTAAGAATTTCTGTTGAAATTTTCACAGTTAACTGATAGATGACTAAAGTCTTTAGAAAAAGTAAAAATTAATACAAAAATCTTAACAATTTGGTCTGAAAGATTAAAAGAGAAGAATTCTAAGTAAAAATTTCAGTTAAAAGTAAATTTGCTCAAAAGTATGCTAAGGATTTTGTTCGGAGGTTAAGTTTCTAGTGAGAAAATACTGCATTTTAGTAGTAATAATTTTTAATAATTAAAGAATACTTTTAATTAAATAATATAACATTTGCATAATTATTAATTAAAGTTTTTCAAATATCGAAGATTCTACAAAAAGTTTTTTTAAATGTCTATATTTTAAATTTCCACATTTAACTACAATGGATGTAAAACTAAATTGTACAGCTTTTTCATGTACGCCTAAAAGCTGGCTATAAATAATAAATGCTAGAAAATATTAAACACAAGCAATACACTGCCATATTAAAAATAAATAACTACTCCTCCTAAATATAAAATAATGCTGAACAAAACTAAAAATTTTCTAAAAATATTTTTTAACATTTTAGTCATTACTCACACTTCAGTTAAAAGTACCAAATATTGTAAATATGTTAAAGCCTCCAAAAATGTGTCTACATTATTGGTTATTAAATTATTAATGGAAAAACAAAATTCTGCTAATTTTGCATATATTTTGTACTTAAAAGTTGTTTTAACAATTTGAACTTTTTCCAAATTGTTTAATAATCTCCTTTTCATGTTTCTGTTTAATGATTATGTATTAAAAATTATTTAAGTCGAATTTTTAAAGTAGAAGTAGAAAATATTGAAGAGAAGTTTAAAGAAATAAAACAGATTTTATTTTCCCTCTAATTCAGTTCTAGTCCTGTTCTAGTTCAGTCCCAATTCAATTCTTATTCAGTTTTAGTTCCTTTCAAGTTTAGTTCTGGTTCAGTTCTAGTTTTGTTCTAGTTCTGTTCTAGTTCTGTTCTAGTTCTGTTCTAGTTCTGTTCTAGTTCTGTTCTAGTTCTGTTCTAGTTCTGTTCTAGTTCTGTTC
>NW_025812829.1:0-3676 GCF_022045245.1 Lucilia cuprina
TCAGTTCTAGTTCAGTTCTAGTTCAGTTCTAGTTCAGTTCTAGTTCAGTTCTAGTTCAGTTCTAGTTCAGTTCTAGTTCGGTTCTAGTTCAGATCTAGTTCAGTTCTAGTTCAGCTCTAGTTCAGTTCTAGTTCAGTTTTAGTTCAGTTCTTCTTTTTCTAGTTTTTGTACCACAAATATGTTTCATCTAAAAACTATAATTTATTCTAATAAAACGATTTTGCTGTTTCCTTTGCTGGTCTTGTTAATAGAGATTTACTGGGAAAAACAAAACCCACCCATCTGATGTATTTTCTAAGAGTTGTATAATTTCTCAATAATTTGCATATTGTAACAAAGTATGTTTTAGATATTTTTTTTGCTTTTCACATTTTACATCAGCTATCGAGGTTGCTTTTTTACATTTATGGCTAAAAGTATTTGAAAACCAGGCTATATTTTATTTTCTCTTGTTTTTTTTTTCTTCAGCAGTTGCCACTATATTTACATGCTACATTTTTGCTATATCTTTCTAAGCTTCTGGTACTTATATGTATACTTTTGCTTGAAATTTTTTCATGTTGCATGTAAATTTTTTAATGATAATGTAGTGTTTACTAGGGAAAAACCATTTAAATCGAGCAGCTCATGCGTTACAAAAAAATAATAATGAACAGAAAAAAATTGTTTTAGAAATTTTTTAGCAAACAAGAATCAGCGCTATGTTATGGTTTGCTGGATATTTAAACAATATCCCTAAACATGTTTTAGAAGGAGGAAAAAACAATCTCTAGAGGCTTTAGATTAAAGTCAAGGAATGAAGGAAAAAATCAACGGCAGCTTCAGAAATAGCAACAACAATAAAATAAAAACATATTCCCCAAGTTGACTTAATGCAAATGCAATAGTTTAGCATTTCAAACAGTAGATAGGAGGGCGGTAATAAAAGTTATAAATTGATAAAATAAATCAGAATCAAAGTGGCCAAACGAAGCCAGTGACTTCTATGTGACAAGAATATAAGCACACTATGAATAAACTATACCAAGACTAGACCCAGACTAGACCCAGACTAGGCAAAGACTAGAACAAGACTACACCAAGAATAGACTATGACTACACCAAAATTAAACAAAGACTAGACCAAAACTTGACCAAGATTAGGCTAGTACAAGACCATAAATATACTAAAGACCAGACTAGACTATAGACTAGAATAGACTATAGACTAGACTGTAGACTAGACTATAGACTAGACTATAGACTAGACTAGACTATAGACTAGACTGTAGACTAGGCTATAAACTAGACTATAGACTAGACTATAGACTAGGCTATAAACTAGACTATAGAGTAGACTATAGACTAGACTATAGACTATAGACTAGACTAAAGACTAGACTATAGACTAGACTATAGACTAGACTATAGACTAGACTATAGACTACACTATAGAATATACAGTAGACTAAAGACTGGACTACAGACTAGACTATAGACTAGAAATAGATTAATGACTAGACCGTAGACTATGCTATAGGCTAGTCTTCAAACTATACTATATACAATAGACGACGTTATTGACTATAAATTAGACATTAGCATTTTTTGCACATCCAACGTGGACAAACAAATACAAGAAAATACTAAAACAACTCGTGTTTAGAAAGAAGAAAAAATAACAAACTTTTATTCTTTAACCGTATGTTGTTCGAGATTTAATGCCCTAACAACAGCTACCATAGCTGCAAAAACAACAACCAAAAAGCAACATAAACTTACATACTTACAACTCTAACAAGATGCATGCAAATGTGGCAAATACATTTGCAGTAAGTAAAACTTGAAAATAATAACAGAAAAACGAAATAGTAACATTTACTACATTTACTACTTTGTTTTTTTTTAGAAATATGGATTTTGCCAGCACTTCAACTTCTTCTACTTGTACCTTATTTTACAATTAAGCCATAAAAACTTTAACAATTTTATGCAGAAACTATTATTTAACATATTTCTTTGCGGAGGCAGGATTTGAACTAACATTTTTGCGTTGAGTGTTGGACTTTTCAATTCGGTCAGTAGGCTGCAACTTTAAGATTTGTATGGTAAAAAAACCCCAAACAGCGCGATGTTAGAAACATATTTTGGCTTTTACCTTCCCATGTTTAGTTAAGGTCTTGTAGTTGTTTCTTTTTTTTTTTGCAGCTTAAAACCTTTGTACAACATTATGCCCTTTTAGATTATGTATTTGATGCTTTTTCTTAGCTTTTTAAAATATATTTTTTTTGCTGAAAATATAAGTTAAAACTATTTTCATGTTGGTTGAACTTAATGTAGGAAACTGTTTATATGTTGGGATTTATTTACTCTTTGTTAATTTTTCTAAGAGTTTGTTAGTTTGCAAAACAGACGTTACATTTTAATAATCACAAGTCGCTTGTTAAAATGAAGTTTAATTAAAAAACAAAATTTGAAAAATATTTCAGTTTTTTTTAATTTTGATTTACTATAACATTTTTTTAAATTATTCTGTGTTTTGCAATCTGATAACATTTTCGGAAACTAGACTTCATTACCTATCCAGTGATATATAATAAGTGGTATGTTTCTAATCGCAACACTAGGAAATCATGCATTAAAATCGTACTCTTTAAAATCAATTGCTACCAATTTAATCTTTGTAAGCGATGCTTACTATGCGCTTCTCATCTTTACATGTACCAAACAGATTATTTACTATTTTTTGTTTTTCTGTAAAAGTAAACTTCTCCTAACGGCAAAACACGCATTATTAACTAGTAAGATGCTATTGGTCGTATTAAGTGTTGCTGACCATCTGATTTAAGGGAAAAGAAAAATTTTCTAAAAAATTAAAAACTTTATAAAAAATGAAAATTTTCTAAAAAATGAAAAATTTTTTACAAAATGAAAAATTTAAAAAAAAAATTAAAAATTTTATAAAAAAATGAAATATTTTTTAAAAAAATAAAAATTAAAAAAAAAAAAATGAAAAATTTTTACAAAATGAAAATTTTCTAAAAAATGAAAAATCTTGGAAAAAATTAAAAATTTAAAAAAAAATTAAAATTTTTCTAAAAAATGAAAAATTTTCTAAATAATTAAAAATTTTTTAAATAATTCAAAATTTAACAAAAATTAAAAATTTTGTAGAAAACACAGTGCAACACGAAAAAATAACCATATACGGACACCACTATATGACAAAAAAACAAAAATAAGAAGACCCATGTCTTCCAGTTTTGCCCAAAGTCATGCACTTTTTTTGTTATAGGCCCCCAAAAATTTGGGGTTCATTTTCTCAGGCTCATAACTTGCCAGACGTTCGGAATTTTGATTTGCTCTCTGAGGGAATGTTGTTACTCTTATTACAAAGAACAGAACTAGAACAGAAATAGAAGAGAACTAGAACAGAAATAGAGCTGAACTAGAACAGAACTAGAAGAGAACTGGAACAGGACTAGAACAGAATTAGAACAGAATTTGAACAGAACTAGAACAGAACTAGGACAGAATTAGAACAGAACTAGAACAGAAATAGAACAGAACTATAACAGAACTATAACAGAACTAGAACAGAACTAGAACAGAACTAGAACAGAACTAGAACAGAACTAGAACAGAACTAAAACAGAACTAGAACAGAACTAGAACAGAACTAGAACAGAACTAGAAC
>NW_025812830.1:0-1682 GCF_022045245.1 Lucilia cuprina
GTTAGTTAGTTAGTTAGTTAGTTAGTTAGTTAGTTAGTTAGTTAGTTAGTTAGTTAGTTAGTTAGTTAGTTACCTCCTTTATTTCATTAACCATTTTTAACTATGTTGATCTCCTATCGTCCAGTTTCTATTCACAGTTTTTTTACAATTTTTCGTTTCGTCCTGACATTATTTTCCCGAATACCTTAATTTAATCAAATTATTTACATTAAGAGTGTTAATGAGTTTTAACGACTGTAGTTCTTCATACATATATGTATACATACATTCATTTATGTATGTATTTATAAGTACATACACACATGTTTACATAGTCATATGTATTTATTTCAATTAACGCATTTTATATTTTTGTGTTTGCATTAGACTCAAATAAACCATAATATTTTCCAATATGTACTTATAGATGTATATATGTATTTTGTATTTTAATTTTTCACATAATGTCAACACTGAGGTTTTTCCTTATTAAATATTTTTCCAGTTAAGTTTTTTATCGGTTGGTGTCCTAGAACGGTAGCACCTTTAATACAAGAGGTGTAGTTTAATTCCTATATTAAATCACCTTAAAACCACAAATTAAATAAAATGTCTCATTATGCAAAAATTAAAAATTTTGATTTTAAACACCTATAATCCTTTGAATTAAAAAAAAACAAAACTACAAATTAAAATTTTAAAAGTAATTTTTTTAATTCATCGAAATCTTTTTTAACAAAATATCTTCCTTTTTTACAGTTCAATCACTTGTTAATCGATACCAATTAAGTGTATTTTTTATTCTTGCGCACAATTTCTTTTGTCAACATATTTAAATTGTCCAATTTTGTTGTGTAACTTTTTTTTAAATCATTAAGGAATAAAACGAAATAAATTATACGGGCAAAGTAAAGAATCATTAAATACAGGATCGCACTTTTTCTCTCCCGCAGATACATATTTACTGTTATAATGTTAACAACATGTTAAACTGATACAATCACAAATTAAAATAATAAATACGAAAAAACACTTATTCACTCACAAACACACAAAAAAAAGCACGCACTTAAACATGAACAAGTTTTATATCCTTTTTTTTGCGATTTAAATCTACAAATAACAACAATTTGTTATAGTGTATATACATTGAAATTCTATATAGTAAATATATATATTAAAGTTGCATTGCCACATTTGGCCGTAGTTTTTCTACTTTTTTTTAACAGTCATTTTTACAGAAAAATTATGACAAACAATAATGACATTGATTGGTGTTGAACGATGGACGACAATAAGGGCAAGAAACAAAAAAATTATAGCTGGAAAAGATAATAAAAAGGAATATATTGTAATTAATATAATTGTTTCGAAATCATGTTAAAGAGAAAGAAAAAATACAATTTACTGAGAAGAAATAAATAAATTGTAGTTAACATTTTTTTTAAAAAAAGGAAAAGTGAACAACTGGACATGGCAAGTAAAAGCTTAAAAGACTACAGAACAGAACTAAAACAGAACTTGAACAGAACTAGAACAAAACTAGAACAGAACTAGAACAGAACTAGAACAGAACTAGAACAAAACTAGAACAAAACTAGAACAAAACTAGAACAGAATTAGAACAGAACTAGAACAGAACTAGAACAGAACTAGAACAGAACTAGAACAGAACTAGAACAGAACTAGAACAGAACTAGAAC
>NW_025812831.1:0-2612 GCF_022045245.1 Lucilia cuprina
CTGAACTAGAACTGAACTAGAACTGAACTAGAACTGAACTAGAACTGAACTAGAACTGAACTAGAACTGAACTAGAACTGAACTAGAACTGAATTAGAACAGAACTAGTACAGAACTAGAACAGAACTAAAACTGAAATAGAACTGAACTAGAACTGAACTAGAATAGAATTAGAACTGAACTAGAACTGAACTAGAACTGAACTAGAACTGAACTAGAACTGAACTAGAACTGAACTAGAACTGAACTAGAACTGAACTAGAACTGAACTAGAACTGAACAAGAACTGAACTAGAACTGAATTAGAAATGAATTAGAACTGCATTCTTCTGCTCATTCCTACATTCAGTAATTAAAAACAATTATTTTTATTTTTTGTAATTTTTTTATTTATTATTATTTTTTTTTATTTTTTACATAATTTATATAACAAAAACAATATTTAATTATAGATTATTAATTATTTAACAATTGTCTCTAAATAACTATATTGCACATGGATTTCCTACATGAAAAATCAAAGAGAATTAATTTGTAATTGGTTTCTCTATAAGTTTGTGTATATGTGTGTGTGAGTGTTTGTATATATTTAAATAATAAGTGTGAAAAATGTTAAAAACAAATAATAGTAATAATATAAAAATTAAAAGATGAAATTATAAAAAAACAACAACGTAAATGCGTATATATTTAGCATAAAATACATTTAAAGTTAATATTGCACATTTGCATTTAACGCTACAATGAAATGAATAATAAAACTTAATTGAAAAGCAATTAACTTATAAATTAAATTATAATTATCATCATCAACAACAACATCTTCATCATACTCTTTTCAGCATTGCAGAAATTATTATAATGATAAAGTTGAATATTGTCAATTTTTTTTGTGTTTTTTTTTAATTATTATTATTGTTAATATTGCAAAAAAAGTTTCATTTAAAAATCACACACACATACTTTTAGGCTACATGTGGCAGGAGTATGTGTGTGTGCGTGTAAATTATAATTATATTAAATTTTTATATTTTATTTTTCTTGTTTTATGTATTTGGTATTAAAAAATCCATATACAAACACATTTTCATTTTAACACAAGAACAAATATACAAAAACAACAAAAATTATTATATAACAAATTTACATAAATTCGTTTTTGGTTGTGTTAATCAATTGAAAATACAATCAATTTAAAAAGGCAGAATGTTTAAAGATTAACACCACTTAACTAACAGTTGTTTAATAACAAAAATAATAATCAGAATTTGTAAACCTTAGAACAAGGCAAGCATTTCGAGTTATTATATCATGTTAGAAACAAATGTTAGTTATGCAGTGTTAAACTGTTATTAAGGATATATGTGTTTAAATATGAATGTTTTTTATTTAATAAAATAATAATTGTTTAAAAAATGTTTGTAAAACTGGTATTAAATAAATAAATATTAAATTTGAAAAGATTTTAAGTTTAAATTAAAATATTGTTTATTTATTATAATAAAAAGAAAGAACTTAAGTGTTTGGAAGGTTTTATATAAAAGAATATTATAAAGATTTGAAATTTTAAGTTTTTTTAACAAATATTATATATTTAAATATTATTAAGAAAATTTTAAAATTGTTTAAAATTAGACTTGTAAGTTTAAAGGAAATAAAAAAGTTTATAAGTTTTTGTTAAACCAAAGAGAAGAGTAACTGTTTTAGTCGTTATAATATTTAAAAAAAAAATTACTTTTCAAAACATTTCTAATTTATTCATTAGTTCTCAAGCTCATATTTCTAATTTAAACTTAGTTATACAATCAAATGTTGGCCATTATATATAATTACTTTAAAATGATGGAATATGATATTAAGCTTCTTAAAGTAATTATCCGATTAATAGTCATTATTAATGTAAGTTTTTGCATATAAGTATAGACTTATTAATATAGCTTTATAAACAATTATAAATTATAAACTATCTGACAGATGTGAAAATACAACACTTCAGAGTAAAGTAATTACTTCAAAATATCAAAACTTTGTACATAAAAAACAATTTACTATTTTTTTGCAATAAAATAATCCAAAAAGATATCAAAATTTAACTATAAATGTTTCTTAAAACGACTGATTTTAAACCAGGTTTTTATCTCAATATAAAAATCAATTTGAAAAGTACCAAAGTATCAAAAAAGTACAATAATATTAAAAAGTACCAAAGTATCAAAAAAGTACCATAATATCAAAAATTACCAAAATAACAAAAAGTGCCAAAATATATATAGTAAGCTATAGCTATAGTAAGTTTTATGGTGGCAACTTTAGTCTGTGCAATTGTCGAGTCGATATTTTGTTTTACAGTCGAGTATATTTTATAGTCGATATATAATCTGTTCTATAGTTGAATCTATAATTTATATAATCTGTTCTGTAGTCGAGACTACTACTAATAATCTGTTCTGTAGTCGAGACTATAGACTTTTTATAGTTGAGACTACAGACTGCTTTATATTCGAGACTATAGACTGCTCTATAGTCGGGACTATAGACTGCTCTATAGTCGGGACTATAGACTGCTCTATAGTCGGGACTATAGACTGCTCTATAGTCGGGACTATAGACTG
>NW_025812832.1:0-1651 GCF_022045245.1 Lucilia cuprina
AGAACTGAACTAGAACTGAACTAGAACTGAACTAGAACTGAACTAGAACTGAACTAGAACTGAACTAGAACTGAACTAGAACTGAACAAGAACTGAACTAAAACTGAAGTAGAACTGAACTAGAACTGGACAAAAACTTGAAATTTCATAGAAAATTGATATTCCACTACACATCTACATATTTTCGCTTAGAAAACATAACATGATAACTAAATTTCTTTGTTCGTTTATGTTCGTCCTTAATTCTCAATACATATTTCTGCAAACATTCTAAAAAAACAAGTTAACAAACACCTGCTTTTAAATTCCTCCAAGTCTGAATATTAATTAGCATTTAACATTAAATGTTCAACATGTATTAAAACCAAACAAATTGAATTTGTCATTTACATTCCTCAACCTACTGACTAAACCCCACCTTTAAGAAAAAGTCGTTAGAAAATCAACGTAAACTATCAAATGGACTTTAGTCAAACAATTTACAAGTTTAAAACTTTCCCAGAACTTTGGTAGGGTCTATCTATCACTTCGTACATAATCGTATTTCCTCGAACAAATAAACGTATTTAAGTTGTCAATCATATATAAAAACTAATACTAAGGCTTCACCAAATATCCCGGTGTTAAAACACTTAAAACTAATATACATAAAAAAATACATTGTCTTAAAGCTTTTTACGAAAAACTTCCTAATTAAATTAAGCAGCCAATAAAATGCACATAAATCCAACATTTACAAAACTTCAACAACAACAACTACAACAAAACACTTCAAAACTTCAACAAAAATTAACTACAAAGAAAAAGCTGCAACACAGCAAAAAAACACATAGCAAAGCATAACTTTCAATTACAATGAATTCTAAAAGAAATAAAAAGTAAACAGAGTTTTAATTGAAAAGACAACAAAAAGAGACAAAGTATGATTGCACTTACAACAGCAATGCCACCAACAACAACAAATTACATACAGCTAATATAACATTGCGTATAATTGTAGAGTTTAGTTTGCAAATGCAACTTACTACCAGCGTACAAGCAACACATGAAAAAATTCCTTTTTAAAAGAAAATAAGGTGCGAGTCAAAATCAACAACAGCAGCATTAACACAAAAACAATATTAACAAACAACTACAGTCAACAAAATATGCAGGCATGTCCGGAATGTTTGTAAAGTTAGGTAAACCCAGGTCCCAGACATTCGTATGAGTAACTTTAAGTTTTGCTAATAGACAATAACAACAACGGCATAATACAGTATCCAGTTGTGTGTTTTTTATACATTTATAGAAAAATATTTACTATTCACATACATACTTATTTGGCTACGAGTATAGACAAGTACACAGATACTGTGCAAAACCTTTTTACCTTTAGTGGCGGCGAAAAAAAGGTGTTTGAATTTAAGTTTTTATACATTTTGAAATACAATATAGAGGGTGAAAAGAGCAGTCTTAGATGTTTTTTATTTAAGATTTAGCTTTGATAATTGAAAAAAATTATACAAATTTGTTCCTTAACTTCTTTTCCAATGCAAATATCGTGAACTAGAACTGAACTAGAACTGAACTAGAACTGAACTAGAACTGAACTAGAACTGAACTAGAACTGAACTAGAACTGAACTAGAACTGAATTAGAACTGAACTAG
>NW_025812833.1:0-1449 GCF_022045245.1 Lucilia cuprina
TCTGTTCTAGTTATGTTCTAGTTCTGTTCTAGATCTGTTCTAGTCCTGTTTTAGTTCTGTTCTAGTTCTGTTCTAGTTCTGTTCTAGTTCTGTTCTAGTTCTGTTCTAGTTCTGTTCTAGTTCTGTTCTGTAATCCGTAAGCTTAAATAGTATTGTCCCACTGTATTCTCCAGCCCATAAAGCGGTCATCTTTAAAACAAAATGCCACAGTGAAGCTATAATACCACGAAATATTAATAAAACTAAACTATTATTAATACAACAAGAACAATATTAATAAAAATAACAAAAAAATCTGTAAAAACAAAACAAATAACAAAGAAGGCACAATAGAAATAGCTCATTTATAGCCTAAATATATGCAGCAAAAACTGAAACCTAATAAAAATTCTAATATTTTTATTTTTATTGGTCATTAAAATGTAAAAAACATGTTATTGCATTTAAAATATTTTTAAATAATAAACCTAAACAAAAAAAAAATTATCACAAAATTTAATCAAATAATAAATATAAAATGCACTATATTCACGCATAACCTTAAGGAAAAAAGAAGAAACACATAAAACCGGAAACACTTACAATAGCAGCAACAAAAAAAATCAAACACAGACATTTACACCAACTTACAAACGTAAAAGAAAACACATTCAAATTTATGGCCATTTCTTTTAGCTTTACACACAACAAGTAGAAAAGAAAAGAGTTTTCCATTTTTTTTCACTTTACAGCTAAAAGTGTTAAAACTATATACAACAACCATCACAATAACAACAACAACTAAAAGAACTATACTATATATAATAATCCTTAAAGTATAGTAGCTTGAATAACGGTCTCTACATGCTTAACGTGACAGGAATACAAATTTCTCGCCATTACTCTATTGCGGCGTCATACCCTCACACACACACTCCCAAACATTCACTTTTACACAATATAAAATGCAGTTTTAGTTTATTTCCGTTTTGGTTTACGTTGTTATATTTTTTGCTAAAATAACAAAAACGCTAAAGAAGTTTACTGTGGTTTCTTGGCTATAATAAAAATGGTAATGTACGGGAGTATTAGAGTTGTTTTCTTAGAAAACCAGACAGCGTATTACATTCCCCAAGGAGCTGAATGTTTTTAAAGCATTTAATAAAGTTTCTTTTCTTTTTGTTTTTTCTTTTGTGCAATTTATACTTTGGTGACAAATTAAGTGGGGTTTTTGCTAAAGTTTAATTGATATTTTGGGAATATATTTTATGAATGAATTAGTAACAAAAGCTTTTAAATCTGAATCAAAGCTATGAAAATTAAAACAAATAAAATTTAAATATTTTATGATATTTCTAGTATTAGTTTAGTTCTAGTTCAGTTCTAGTTCAGTTCTAGTTCAGTTCTAGTTCAGTTCTAGTTCAGTTCTAGTTCTAGTTCAGTTCTAGTTCAGTTCTAGTTCAGTTCTAG
>NW_025812834.1:0-1367 GCF_022045245.1 Lucilia cuprina
GACTATAGACTAGACTATAGACTAGACTATAGACTAGACTATAGACTAGACTATAGACTAGACTATAGACTAGACTATAGACTAGACAATAAACTAGACTATAGACTACATTATAGACTAGTTCATTTGCGTTATACTATAGAAAAGTTTTTTTATTTTAAGAACCTATCGATATCTTTACTTTTCCTTATAACAGCTTTCATATAGTTAGCAAATCAGAAATATACGCTGTTCCCCAACTTTTTAAAATGACAATTTTTAATCCTTATTAAATTTTTGTATTCAAACAAATTGATATTCAAAAGAAAATTTCAATTTTTCGCTTATTATGATTAACACAAAAGCCAATAGCTTTAAGCTGCTAAGGCAATCTGTTGTTAATTTTCTTTTTAATCTCACTACAAAAAAAAAACAAGAAGAGAAACTCAACGTAATTGTTTGATTTGGTAACAAAATAATTGCAAATATAAAGTACAATCACTCACTCATTGAAGTTTTCATTTTTGCCCCCTTCCCTCAGAAAAAAAACATTTAAAAACATTAACAATAACGTAATTTAGTTCTAAATAAAAAATATGTATTTAAACGAAAAAGCTCCCTGGGGTATTAGAACAACGTCGAGTGGCTCAAAAAATACATAAAAATATAAAGTGCTTATTGTATGCTGCTGAATGAATGAAATTTTTATTCATTTCAACCAAACAAACTCATGTTGTCACAGATTTTGAGAAAATTAATTTTACAGATTAGGCTGGCATTAGTTTGAAATAACACCACGCATTTTATTTTTTTATTTTTATTCTTTTCATTGTCTCTTGTTTCTTCTCTTTTTTAAAATGTCACTTTTGTTGGCATTTGTTGTGTATCTTCATCACTTGTTAGTTGAAAGTTTGGAGGCGGTGTTAAATACAACCTACTGTTAAACATTTGAGGGTGGTAGTTGACGATGAGCTGTAAAATGTTTAAGCAATAATTGCTTAAAAGTAATGATTAATCATCATTATTCAAGTGGGTGCCGCAGCAAAGTTCTCTAGAGCTTTTCTATAGAAGAGCAAAACAACGAAAAGATTTTTAGTAGAATTATATATCTTCAAAAGCTTTTCTTTCCATGAGACAACAAATTGATAAAAGAGATTTTCTCTAGAATATCAAAGTCATAAAAAGCTTATTTGTAAAAGATTCTAGCTTTTGGAAGCTTTCCATAAATCAGCTAGACTAGACTATAGACTAGAATATAGACTAGAATATAGACTAGACTATAGACTATAGATTAGAATATAGACTAGACTATAGACTAGACTATAGACTAGACTATAGACTAGACTATAGACTAGACTATAGACTAGACTATAGACTAGACTATAGAC
>NW_025812835.1:0-1439 GCF_022045245.1 Lucilia cuprina
TGAACTAGAACTGAACTAGAACTGAACTAGAACTGAACTAGAACTGAACTAGAACTGAACTAGAACTGAACTTGAACTGAACTAGAACTGAACTAGAATTGAACTAGATCTAAACTAGAACTGAATTAAAACTGAACTCGAACTGAACTATAACTAGAACTGAATTGGAACTGAATTAAATAGCATTTTAAACATTGCTTCATGTCATATGTATATGTATGTATATATTTTTACTCTTACAAACAACACTCTTTGGTTTCTTGCTACAATCCCTTCCTTGGCAACAGTCCTTCCTAGCGACCTTTTATGTAGGTACAACACATCTTAATAAAGAAATAACTTTAAAAATCTTTTCATGACAAAAACATTAATATTTTTTTTTATTCTTTTTTCGCTAAATTTAATTTCCTAAAATTAATTTTCTTTTTGTTAAATCCTTCAGCCTTTAAATTGAATATCTAAAGAAGTGGAAGAAATAAAAACAACAAACAACAGTACCCCTAACCCTTCAAAAAAAGGCTGAAAATACTATATAAACAAACATATGGATGGTTGGCTATGTATCCAAGTTGCACAGGATGTAAATATTTTCCTTTCTTAAAAATAAAGTTTCTTTATTTTCCTTTTTTATTCTTTCTCACTTCTTCCTCAGAAAAGAAACTTACAAAACAAATCCCATGGTTGATGGTTGCACCTACGAAAAAAGTAAAAAAAAACAAATAAAAAACTTTAAAAGAATAAAAAAATCCGAACAAAACAAAAACCCTATAAAAAAGCACGTCAGTATATTCAACACAGGAAACATTATAGTTAAACATATCTCTCTGTACTTGCAACATGATGAACTTTCTAATAATAATGATGATGAGGACGACGCTTGGCTGACTTAAAGCCACCACCAACAATGAATAAAAAAAGTGAGAACATGTTGCCAACGACAACAACAGCTGCAACGGCAGGATAAAAAACTAAAATAATCTTTTATGAATGGAATGCAATTTGTCTTGCAGTATTTTTTTCTCTTTCATACCATTTCAATCCCTACGGCCTTGAAAATCGTGCGTGACATGAAATAGAACCGTAAAAAATTGTTGGAAAAATTTACTTGGTTTTATAATATTTCAAATTCACAGATATTCATCGGCAATTTACACGTTTTTTACCATTAAATCGATTACTAACTTTAGACATATGTACATTAGGGTAATAACTAAATTTAGGTACTATCACTACCTCTTAAGTATATATAGAAAATTTCATAGCATTTGCAGCAGGAAATTTTTAACGCTAGGAAGAAGTGAACAATATCGACGTAGAATAGGGCCGATTTGCTAGTTCAGTTCCAGTTCAATTCTAGTTCAGTTCTAGTTCAGTTCTAGTTCAGTTCTAGTTCAGTTCTAGTTCAGTTCTAGTTCAGTTCTAGTTCAGTTCTAGTTCAG
>NW_025812836.1:0-3802 GCF_022045245.1 Lucilia cuprina
TAGTCTAGTCTATAGTCTAGTCTATAGTCTAGTCTATAGTCTAGTCTATAGTCTAGTCTATAGTCTAGTCTATAGTCTAGTCTATAGTCTAGTCTATAGTCTAGTTTGCAGTCTAGTCTGTAGTCTAGTCTATAGTCTAGTCTTTAGTTTAGTCTGTGCATAGCTACTTCCGAACCATAATAACTGTAGCTACAGAAACATCTTAAAAAATTATTTAGTCTTTTGGTAACACATGTTTTTCTGCCACATTTATTAATAAAATAAATGATTTATATAACAAATATTTAAATTTTATTCTTTTTACCACCACCACCCTTTTAAAAGCTAACTCAAAACTATTTTAACCTACAAATCTTTTTAAAAATTTGTATGTATGTAATCCCTTTTAAAAACTTTTACTTTTTAACACTTTCATGTCAAAATTTTGTTACAAATCAGCATAAATAAGTGTGTTTAAATATGGTACGAAAAATTGTTATTATTAAATTCACGCCTTATTATATAAATTAAATTTCGTTATACTAATGACAAAGACATTTGGTGACTTAAATAAAATATGAAGTCAAAATATGCTACATACACTAAGCACCCCTTTAATAGTCTTTTTACTCAGCACCCTGGCGGTAATTGTTAAAAATGTTTTGGGAGACACATTGAACCCATTAAATGCCATGTGATGCCTCAAACTACAAAGACAAGACATTACCAGAAGCACAGTAGTAGTAGTAGCAGCAGTAGCATTTGGAAGTTGTGAACAGCAGTTAAACAAAAGCGATAACAAGTACCACCAATAATCAGAATAATAATAAGAGCAGCAACCCTGTTTAACCTTGTTTTGTCGAATATTTTTTCATAAACACAAAATTTATGTAAATTATGTCTCATGTTCACAAACTTGTCTCTATTTAATATAAATACACAAGCAAACAGAAACATTTACATTTTGTACAAAACACTAAGGATATTTTGGTGTTTATCCTTTAAATTCATGGTTGATGTTGTATTTGTTGTTGTTTACGTTGTCCTTGTCGCGTTATTTTTTAACACGCGCGCCTTTTCGTTTGTCTCACCAACCAGTCAGTCAGTCAACCAACCCTTCAATATCCATTCTATTTGGAAAAATGAAACGTTTATATTGTTGTTGTAATTTGAATCCAATTTTAAATAATTCTTAAGTCATTGTCTTTAAAATGTGTTCTTGTGTATTGTTGTTGTTATTTTAACTGTTTTTTTGCCTCTGGTACTGTATATGTTTTTGTAGTTTAAAGGATTAAACATTTTAATGGATTTTAAACTTTTCCAAATATAACAAAGAATGCTTAAATGCTAGAAGAAAAGAGTTTAAAGAGTTTTCAAAGCTCTTTTGCTGCTTTTTCGCACTTTATATCGTTATTATAATTGTTTTATTCGGATTGTGTTCTACCATTATTATCATCCTTGTTGCAATAGTAATATTTGTACATAAACTGGAAGAAATTAAAAGTTCAAGTTCAGTTCTAGTTCAGTTCTAGTTCAGTTCTAGTTCAGTTCTAGTTCAGTTCTAGTTCAGTTCCAGTTCAGTTCTAGCTCAGTTCTAGTTCAGTTCTAGTTCATTTCTAGTTCAGTTCTAGTTCAGTTTTGGAACTTTATATTTTTCTTATATTTTTTCTCAGTTTTTAATAACATTTAAAATGCCAGTCTGCCTACTATGTACTTGAGTATATAATTATTTGCTCATTGCTCTTTTCTTCAAATATTTCGCTTTGTAATGCATTTAATTTCTTGAACTTTAAGGAATATATTCATTCATAAACCATATTGGATTCGTATTCCAAATTCATGCCTATTGTCTTTTATGTTATTTTAAGTGATTGCGACAATTTCGTTGATGGGTGTGCTGGAAAGGGGTTGTTTAAATACCTATAAGTCGGTTGGTGTTAATCTCTTCAGCTGTCTGTTTGTCTATAGTAGTTGTGGGTCTTAGAATTAATAATAATGATTATGTTGATGACACATTTGTTATTGTTGTAATG
The DNA here is from genome assembly GCF_022045245.1 of Lucilia cuprina. Classification (NCBI taxonomy): domain Eukaryota; kingdom Metazoa; phylum Arthropoda; class Insecta; order Diptera; family Calliphoridae; genus Lucilia; species Lucilia cuprina. The sequence goes on from NW_025812836.1 coordinate 2,013, forward strand.
AATGTATAAATATTTCTGTATAATTATATGTCGCTTTTTGTTGGCAGTGAATGTCTTGTAAAATATCCGGATAAAGGAGAGAGTTAAAGTTAAATTATGTATTTTTTTAGATGATATAAATAGGATAAACCATTTTGCTTTGGTTAAACATAATTTGATTATATTTGAAAATATTTGAATTATTAATTATCAAAAGTAATTTACTAATTTTTTAACTTGTTAGATTTATATGCTTTTTTAAGAAAAAATTTTTTTCGTTTTAAGAAAATTAATATTTTTCCTGTCTTTTCATTATTCTCAACAATATTTTCTGCCAAAACTTTTCTATGCCCTTTCTGTTCAATATAATTATCCTTAAACTCTATGCAGCTTTTGTAAATACTAAGACCCCTAGAAGTATGCAACTATTTTTGCTTTGAAAATAGAAAAACTTTTTATGTTTATTCCATGAAAAAACAAGTGGCCACATAAAGTAGTTTTTCAAAATACTTCGTTTTTTTCCCTTCTGTTTGTGAAAAACAGCAAAACAATATGGAAAACTTATGTTGACATTAAAAAACATAGTTTTCTATATGGAAATTGTCTACTTTTTCCTTACCCACAATCTAAATGAATTAAAAAACTTGTGTTTTTTACAACAAGTAGTAACTAGGAAAATACAGAAGTAACTGGAAAAAAATACCAGCATACCTAACAATATACATTTAAATATACAACAATATACATTTTATTGACAACTACATACTGCCTGCATTACTTAGAAGGAGTTAAGTAACGAATTAAAAAATTTGATGTGTAATTACTTGCATTCAGCTTTTTTATTTTGTCATCGAATTTTAAATTTTACAATAACAGCAAAATTAACTATTTTGGTATGAAAACTATAAGTAGATACAGAGAATCTATCTTCGTCGGCAATTTGTCGGAAATACTTACTTACCACTTTATTTGCAAACTATCTTGGTAAGTACTTACTTAACTCCGTATTTGTAAGCAAACATGCAAAGAATTGCCTCCAATATCCTCACTATGTTAGAATTACAATTTAAAATGCTGTTACTACTACTTGAAAATGGAAGTTTTTGCTGAGATTTTTGTTATATATAAAAAAAAACGATTTTGCAAGACAACTTTTAAACACTTTGTGGCTCGCACTCGAATTTATTTAACTGTCTAACACTGTTGTAGAATGACAAGAACAAGAAATTACATTAAATATTTCGAGAAAAAAAAAACAATCTACTATATTTTATAAATTTGCTACTAAAAATATGTAGAACCATTTTTTTCCTGATTGAAAAGATTTTCTGAGCAGTAGTCAAATCATTCCTGGCTTTGTTGATGTTGTTACCACTAGAAGTTTTTTACTGCCATTTTTATTATGGGAGTCAAAGAGTAAAATGTAGTTTTTTGACAAAGATTAAAAGGAGCTGAAAGTAGTTGTACCTTTTTTGAAATGTGTTTGCATGCATAAAGATGTAGTAAAAAACTGTATATATAACGTCATGCTTGTCGCCAACATTTTTTAGTTTCTCTAAGGAGACCTGACGTTAGGTAGGTTAATTTAGAAGGTTCTTTTTCGTTATTAGATACATTTCTATAAGAAAATAATGTGTTTCCTGCTCGATTCTTTCTAGTTCAGTTTCAGTTCTAGTTCAGTATCAGTTCCAACTCAGTTCTATTTAAGTTCTAGTTCAGTTCTAGTCCAGTTCTAGTTCAGTTCTAGTTCAGTTCTAGTTCAGTTCTAGTTCAGTTCTAGTTCAGTTCTAGTTCAGTTCTAGTTCAGTTCT
>NW_025812837.1:0-1404 GCF_022045245.1 Lucilia cuprina
AGACTATAGACTAGACTATAGACTAGACTATAGACTAGAATATAGACTAGACTATAGACTAGACTATAGACTAGACTATATACTAGACTATAGACTAGACTATAGACTTGACTATAGACTTGAATATAGAATGTACTATAGACTGCACTATAGACTAGTCTATAGACTAAACTATAGGCTAATCGATAGACTAGACTATGTAATACACCCAGCTATTGACTACAGCGAGGACTTGATTACGGACTATTTTCTAGATAATACCACATATTAGTTTACTGACTTCCTTGCAGACCATAGTCTTAAATAGAATTTTAACTAGCTGTATTTTTTGAGAAAAAAAGAAAGGAGTAGGGACCATCTAACAACAGCTGCCTTAAAAACACCCTCAATATTGACAATATATTTTTGATGTTTGACCATAATGGCCAATACAATGTCGAATAGCTGTAAAAATATTACTGTAATAATGAATACATATAATCCAGCAGTCTTAATGTTACTAAACTGTACTAGACATAGAAAATAAAACTTTTCACTAATGACTCCATTGAATTACTTACATTTGATATATTTTGGGTCATTTAATATAAAGGTATGTAAATATCTGGCATTTTTAATGCTAAAACAAATCAATTGATAACTTAATATATCACTGGTAAACTAATGTCAGTGAAACCAACCTTGCCTTCAGCCACTCGCAACGGTTACGCAGAACTGTCGGGTATTTGTATATGTGTATAGTTTGAAGTGATTTATATTATTTCCTGCAAATATTTGACTTAATGGTATCATTTATTTCACACTTTAGCACAACAGCTAAGTTTTGAAATTACAATAACGAAAATACGATATTTCAAATAGTTATTCTTATTTCGAATTTATTCAACGATGGTATCTGAATTATTTTGATTTTTATTTTACATTTATTCTCAGTGCGTCAAAGTATGTAGATACATACATATATGTATATTTATATATTATATTTATATACATAGATATTTGAAAACAATTTCAAATTCTCATTAAAATTATATTCAATCATTGCCATTCGATTATCTAACGGTTTGATTCAAATAAAACTTTGTTTATTTTGTAGTTGTTTCTATTTTATTGTGATTTTCATTGCTTTTATTATTATTGGTATTTATTGAAGATTCACTTCAGTATGATTTCATAAATGTGTGTTTGGAATATTAATCGGTATTTTTCCAATACAGTGTTTGCTTGTAAATTATACGAATTAATGTGTATGTGGCAAATAAGTATACATATGTATGAACAAATGTATACAGTATGTTTGGAGAATAAGTTTACGACTTATTTTGTTGAATTTTATAATAAAAATTGATAAATTTATTTTAACAAAATATCAAATTAAAAATCGAAAACAACTAAGATTAAAAA
>NW_025812838.1:0-1356 GCF_022045245.1 Lucilia cuprina
GAACTGAACTAGAACTGAACTAGAACTGAACTAGAACTGAACTAGAACTGAACTAGAACTGAACTAGAACAGAACTAGAACTGAACTAGAACTGAACTAGAACTGAATAGAACTGAACTAGAACTGAAGAATTAATTTTAAACATGTAATAATAGACTCTCCCATATGTACATAAGAGCCACAACATTGCTTGTGCTTAAATATTGTATGTAGACGTAATTCTATGAAAAGGAATTTTCACTTCCTAAAAGTTTAATACCATAAATAAACTATTAGGCTAATTTATGGCTTTAAAGACCCTAACATATGTCCGTTGGCCATAAATTATTAAATTTAAACACCAAGTAAATACCATTTTTACCAAAATGTCTATTGTTTTAAATTAAAGGCCACAAAAAAACACAGCGTAAGAGAGTGAAAATGTTTTAAATTTTTATTTTGTTTATATAACAAAAACAACTACAAATCTTCATCTTAATAAGGGTTAAACATTTTATTGGAAACCATTTTTGAAGTTTTTTTTTAACAAAAAAAAACCAGCAAAAAATGGCCACAAATACCATAATCTAAGGCCAAAAGGCATTAGTGTTGTGCAAAACAAAAATTGTATCTTTTTAACACAGAAAAAAAACAAAAAGCTCAGAAATACAATATAAACAGCCACTCCGTCAATGAAGTATAAAACAAGAAAAAAATATATATCTAAGATTTTTTTTAAAAGTTCAATATTAAGCTTTATTGTTCAACAAAGAATCTTAAACAACAATCTTATGAGCTACTTTCTTTTTGTTGAAAGAGTTCGCAAAACACCAGCTAAGTTAAAGTTGAGGAACATTAATAACTTACAGCTGCCAGTATAAATAGCATCAAACACATTCCAAGAGCTGGTAAAACAAAAAAAAAATAAAATAAATTCCATTTTTTCTATTTACTTTATACGAAGTTCTTTTATTCGTTTTCTATGAAATGAAAACAACATTATATAGCGTTCAAGAGAAATAAAATTTCAAACAGGTGTTGGAAAACTATTATTAACTTATACCATACCATGGAGCATGGTAGTGGACTGCAACTGAAACACAGTGGGGAATTATTTAAGTTTAGTTTGCTAGTTTTAAAGACACATATAAAGGCATTTACATTAAAAATAATTTTTTCGTAAATAGTTAACTAGAATGATTTATTAATTTTTAGTTTTTATCAGTTCTAGTTCAGTTCGAATTCAGTTCTAGTTCAGTTCTAGTTCAATTCTAGTTCAGTTCTAGTTGTAGTTCAGTTCTAGTTCAGTTCTAGTTCAGTTCTAGTTCAGTTCTAGTTCAGTTCTAGTTCAGTTCTAGTTCAGTTCTAGTTCAGTTC
>NW_025812839.1:0-1081 GCF_022045245.1 Lucilia cuprina
TATATTTTTTTCTATGATTTATAATGGACACAAGAAAATAAATAAAAATATTTTGAAATTAAAACTAAAATTATATAAACAAAATTATAAAAATAAAACTTAAAACTATACAATCATAAAACGTTCTACAAATTATATATCATATTAATAATTAAGTAATAGCTATATATATATATATATAAAAACAAATTTATTATAATATCACATGATATAATAACATATCCATATATAGACATTAATAATAAACTTTAAAATTTTCTAACTTACCAACAAGATAGACATTTTAAATCCTTTAACAACTGCAACAAAAATACATACATATTTCTTTCACAACTCTTACATACAGCTTTTAAACAAATTAATTTTAAACTTACAAATCATTTTATCTCTAACATTTTCAATGAAATCTTTTTGTATCTAATTTATTTTAATTAAATCATATTAAATTCTTAACAAACATTATATTATACTACCATTAACTGTTTACTAATTTAATAATAGTAACTTAAATTAAATCTTAGATTATTTGTCAAAAACTTATAAAATAAATACCTGTTTATATTTGTCAAATATTTGATATTAATAACAATATAACAAAATTAATTTTAAAAGTAATATTCATGTAATATTTCAAACTTATATATGTACATACATACATAGTTCGAGTAAAAAAGACAAAAAAATTAGAATATTTTATTTTATGTTGCTTTACATTCCAACAATTATTTAAAGTATATAGGTATGTATGTATGTAGTTAAATAATATGTTTTTGTTTAAACACAAAATGCACTTGTGCTGTCTTATTTAAGCAATTAATATTGACATAAAAGTTTTATTATTGTTGTTGTAGTTGTTGTTTATATGAAAGTGTATGTATTTGTTTATTTTAAATTCAAAATCAATAAAATATGCAAACTTAATTTGTGAAACAAATACATAAAACGTTGTCTTATGCACGCATGTATAAATAATATCAGAATAAATGTATGAATACATCTATGACTAGATTAAAAGGATTAAAAAAACTTTCTCAGTTTAGTTATAGTTCAGTTCTAGTTAAGTTCTAGTTCAGTTCTTGTT